>NW_003852443.1:7155288-7157947 GCF_000181295.1 Otolemur garnettii
AGCAGTGGGCATAAAGGGGCAGCAGTGGGCATAAAGGGGCAGCAGTGGGCATAAAGGGGCAGCAGTTGGCATAAAGGGGCAGCAGTGGGCATAAAAGGGCAGCAGTGGGCATAAAGGGGCATCAGTGGGCATAAAGGGGCAGCAGTGGCATAAAGGGGCAGCAGTGGCATAAAGGGGCATCAGTGGGCATAAAGGGCAGCAGTGGGCATAAAGGGGCATCAGTTGGCATAAAGGGGCAGCAGTGGGCTTAAAGGGGCAGCAGTGGGCATAAAGGGGCAGCAGTGGGCATAAAGGGCAGCAGTGGGCATAAAGGGACAAAGCACAGAGGAATAAGTACAAATGGGCAGAAAATGAAAAAATGCTCAACCTCACTGATGATGAAACACAAATCCAAACAGGAAAAATAGAAACACAAATCAAAACATGCTGGGAAAAAAATGCTGATCAGGCTGGTAAAGGTCAAAGGAGTTGATACCACAAAATTTGTGAGCACGTGATGAAGCTGGGAATTTTAGTAATGTAGGTGGCAGTGAAAATGAATACAGTCTTTTCTGAGGTGAATCTGACAAATAACCATTAAAATATTTTTCACTCAGTAATTCTATTTCTATGCTTCTAGGACTTTATCCTATAGAAATACTTTACATGAATGCATAGAGATATATATAAATAAAGCTATTTTAAAATGATTAGAAATAACCCAAATGCCACTACAAAAAATACTATGGCAGTTCCTAAAATAATTAAGCATAAGATTGTCACATGATCCAATAATTTCACTTCTGTGTATAAACACAAAATAACTGAAAGCAGGAACTCAAACAGATATTTCTACACCCATGTTCACAGCAGTATTATTCAAAATAGCCGAATAGAAGCAACCCCAGTGTTCATCAACAGATGCCTAGATAAACAAAACGTAATATGCACATACAGCGAAATGTGATTCAGCCCTAAAAAGGAAGGAAAATCTGATACATGCTACAACCCTGATGAGCTTTGAAGATATAATATACAGAGTGATATAAACCAGTCCACAAAAGGACAAAGAATGTATGACTCCACTTACATGAGGTCCCTAAAGTAGTCAAGTTCATAGAAACAGAAAGTGGAGGGTGGTTGCCAGAAGCTGGGTACAGGGTGTTTGGGAAGTTAGTGTCCAATGAGCATAGAGTTTCATCTGGGGAAGAGGATTGGTGGTAATTGTATGATGATGTATAGGTACTTAATGCCACAAGACTGTATGCTTTGGAATGGCTTAAATGATAAACTTTAAGTTATATATCTTTAACTACAATTGAAAAAAATATGTTGTAGGTTTCTGTGACTTGGGCTATGTCAAAAAAATAAAAAGTGTTGGGTAGTGAATGTTGGGATTCTCACTACACTTACAAGGAAAGACAATTAAGTTCATGAACTCATCCTAGAAAAGTGCTACATACCTCACTATGGTCACACGATGGCTAACGGTAATACTTCAAAGGTGACTGTAGTGATATTCAGTGATGGGGGATATAACGCTTTTTCTAGGGTGAGTTTGCTAACTTAATTGTCTGACTTCATACTCTATCCACTACAGTATTTTTGAAATAAGTACTTATCACAATATTTTTTAAATTACCAAAATGTTCACTAATAAGTTATAGTATAACTGTTAAATGGAATGGCCTGCAACTGTTAGAAAGAGTGAAGTGGACGTACTTACATGGAATGATGTACAAAATATATTTTCAAGTGAAAGAGGAAATGTAAAAGTGTATTAGTTAGTTTATGTATTTCTTTTGTAAAAATAAAATTGCATCAAGTTAACCAAGGGTTAGGCCAGCTAATCCAGATGGTGGGAAAAGCATCATCTCTGTGGTTTTCTTCTCGGGGACACAGACCTAGGTCTTACTCTTTTATATGAATGATGGGTTCCCTTCAGCTGATTGACATTTTCCACTGTCAATCATGGTAGGAAGACGTTCATCCTGAGATGGGGAATGAGTACTTAATGAGCAGGAATTAGACTAAGGTGAGGAGAGAATTTTCTTCCTTTTTCTTGGTTGGAGACTTGTGACAGTGAGGGGCCAAGAGCCCTGACCTGTCCTTGACTACAAGGAGACAAGCTGATGAGAATTCAGGAAGCTGGCCGGGCCCCCAGAGAAGACTGGGCTTGAGCTTCGGTAGCAATTTATGTTTCCTGTGATAGCTTCCTTCCAGAGTCCTTGTTTTTCTATAAGGGGAGATTATGGTAAAGCCTATGTCCATACTGGTGGGTGGCGGTCACTGCCAAAGAGCAGCCATGTCTTCAGGGGCAGAGATGATGAATTTCATCCTAGGAATGAAGAAAAACACTTTGACAAGAAGAGTGAAAGGACCCCTGGGACGTATTCCTCAGCACATGCGAGGCAGCAAAACTACTAGGAGTATCTTAAGACACATTCTTTGGAGAGAGTTCCATCATAATCAATAAAGAAAATTAGGCTAGAAGTCTCACTATCATGGTTTGAATTAGAGTAATTATAGCCCAGATATTATCTAGGATCTTCCTGACCCTTAAGGATAAAAGTGGTTCAACATCTACCGCTAAGTCCAGGTTCTGCAGTGTCTAAAACTTTCCCAAGTGTTCTGGGAACTTAGGGGAGTCAGGCAGCAAAGGAAGAAAGTGTCTCCCAGC
>NW_003852443.1:7174671-7206934 GCF_000181295.1 Otolemur garnettii
CACAGCAGTTCTGTGCCCTGTTCTCCTTGTCTCCCGCACAGCAGTTCTGTGCCCTGTTCTCCTTGTCTCCCGCACAGCAGTTCTGTGCCCTGTTCTCCTTGTCTCCCGCACAGCAGTTCTGTGCCCTGTTCTCCTTGTCTCCTGCACAGCAATTCTGTGTCCTGTTCTTGTCTCCTGCCCAGCAATTCTGTGCCCTGTTCTTGTCTCCTACACAGCAATTCTGTGCCCTGTTCTCTGAAGTCTGGGCCTCAACCAACTCCTTGGCCAACATCTTTAAGATTTCACCTTTTAACCCAATCATTTATCAAGATAATGATTTTCCAAACAAAAACTGGCTGCAACGTATGATGAATTTTCAGATCAGCAGTTAAGATAACAAAAATATTTCTACTTTATTATCTAATATTGATAGAGAAAGGTAGAAGGAGATAGACCCTCAAAGGGTGAGGAGATGATTTACTAAACTACCAATAATAAATTATCTCTAAGAGAGTGGATCAGATTATTTTCATTTTCTTCAATGGGTATTTCCAATGCTTCTTGAATTTTTTTAATAAACATGTATCATTTTCCACTGGAATAGCAAAGGTGAGGCAGACTCAGTCCCTGTCCTTGAGGTGCTCCTGGTCCAGAACATGCTGATGAAACTCGGTGTGATGCAGCTGGTCAGTATGACTTAGCCCTGGCTATCTGAAGAACTGAGATGTCTAATCACATTATCCATTCTTTGGGAAACGTATATTGTTGTAAAACATTCCCTAAGTGGCAAAAACTCTACTTCCTGTCTCCCAGAACTACAAATTGTCATCAGTTCCTGAGTTTAATGTGTTTTCCTTCAAATAAAATTGGCTCTTGATTTTTTCCTGTCATTCACACTGTCAGGTTTTAATTGAGAACATCCAAATAGGTCTTCTGTAGCTGTAATTCCTAAGAGCCAGATATAGTATTAGGTGTACTATTCTTCTTGTCCTGATTAAAAAAGAAGAAGAAGAAGAAAAAAAAAACAGAGAATTCTAATTCTACCACTTTTTCTTCCCCTTAGGTTTGGAATTTAAATTATTTTAATATTTATGAAATGAGACAAATTTTTCATGAAAGCAATACTCAGTAATTGGAAAATCAGTTACCTTTCATCCCTTGGTTAAAAAGAGGAAGTAGGTCAGTTCCTTGTTAATATTATTAGCAAATACTATTTATAGCATGGTATAAATTACTGGGAAAAGACATCCTAATTTTGACTTTCAAGCAGGAGGCAATAGTTAACTCACTCTTATTCTTAAATATATTAAGAATGCAGGGGACCAATTTTTCAGGAAGGGAGAGTATGTCCTTGCCACTTACCAAAAAAAAAAAAATAATCATAATACTGAACTAAATTGCGAAGACATTTTCACTACTCATATAATGCACCTGCTGGAAATGTTTGTCACTGCTGCATAATTCAGCCAGGTCTATGTGATGAGAGAAAAATATAAACTTAAAAATGAAATATGTATTACATGGAGTTAGTTATATCCCTTTATTTATAGACTCTTCTGCCTGTGTTTCTCTCATAACTTTAAAACTAAAATTCTAGTAGATTTCTCTGCATCTAAGTCTTCCGGCAAGGAGATTTAAATTGACCACCCGCTAAACTGAGTGCATCTAAAATAAATCATGAGGAATTTATGGACATCATCATATTAAAGGCTAGGAAATGATGTTTATGCCTGGCTAATTACTAAACTGAGGAAAGGGTTTCTTAGAGGCAACAAGATTACCAAGATTACCCAAGCAGCTTCCATGTGTGTGCACATTAGAATAAACAGCAATTTGGACATGAAATACAAAACCAAATATTTCTCAAGAAGATCTGTATGATTTGCTACTTCCCAAGTCCATCCAACTCTGGGGGAAAACATGTGCCTTGCTCCTAAATGACCTGGAAGGATGGTGACATCAGCCTTCAATTTTAAAAACGGAGGAAACCATATTTCAACTAGAAGGGCTAGAAATATTAAAACTTCTCAGACTGGAAATTTCCACATCTGACAACACGCCAAAAGCTCCCGGGACAAGCATGCTCTCACTCACTGCCCTACATCCAGTATCCTCTCCTTTCTAAAGGCTCCTCAGTTCTCAGCGATGCTCCTGGAGGGATGCTGGCCGCAACGCCAGGATAAATGGCTCCCCGCTTAATGCTCAGGGCTGAACTCCTGCATGGGGCCAGGGAGCTTCTCGACACCATCCTGTGATGAGAAGGGAAAGTCAGAAATCCAACCTGCAGAAGGAGTCTTTGATCCACAGCATCGCTTTAGAGCTTTAGACTGGGGTCTAAAGCAAGAAGACTAAAGTCTGAGTCCCTGCCTCATAAAAGTTGCAAAAATAGACCAATCTGGACAGATACCAAGAACTCAGCTCTGAATTATAATTTCGTCAGTAGTTCTTTGCTTGCCACTTTCACATATTAATCTCTCTTCTAGTTCTGCAGATCTGTAAATCCATGGATGATTTCGGTAACTTGAATTGTGATTCTATCCTTGGTAGTTGAAGAATGACCTTGGATAGGCTGGTCCATCCCTCTCCCGAGGATTCGCCTTCTTAGCCACTGCTGATCAGTTGCCCTACCCACTCCGTGTTTTCCTGTGATATTTGATCTAGCCCTAGAATGCTTATTTCCTTCAGCCAGTTCAATCTGGTACATATTAGATTATTATTTTAGTTTTGAAAAGCAGAAGACAATTTTTTCATGATTTCCTCCTCATTGCCTATCTTTTTAGGCCATGGGGCTGGGTCATATTAGAAGTTCAGTTTTCTTCTTTGATTTTTATCAAGGTAGTGAGATTCCTTCAGATTTACCCTCTGAAATGGTTATGGGTTTCACACTACTATATTTTCTGTGTATTGTGAAATATTCACATAGCTAGCTCAAGAATAGAATGAACACCCCAGGGTTCATGAAAGAATTGCTTGTTGAAGAGACAAGTGGTAGGATTGTGAGTGGCCCTGCAGTCTTCTGTATTCCTAATCTAGTTTTTATCTGTCACATCCACTCCCTTCATCAGCTGCCATGGCTTTCACAGAGAGCTTACATTGTGCACACATACTTTTTGTATTATTGTGCGCTATTTTAAAAAGCTACAATAGGAGTGGTTTTTGGTCTTTCTTCATAAAGTGATTTTTCTGTAAATTAATAAATGTTAGAACATGTTATGAGTGGAATTGTATCACCCCCCCCCCACAGACCCCCATGTCAAAATTCATATGTTAAAGTACTATGAATTCAAATGTTAAAGTACTCAGAGATACAGACCTTTACAGGGGCAATCAAGTTAAAATGAGGTCATTAGAATGGACCTTCACCCAATATGACTAGCGTGAACACAGAAACACACAAAGAGAAGATGATCAAAGAGACCCAGGGAGAGCACAGCCATTTACGAGCCAAAGAGAGAAGCCTGGAACTGATTCTTCCCTTAGGGTCCTCAGAAGGAACCAACCCTGTCAGCACCTTGATTTTGGACTTCTAGCCTCCAAAATTATGAGACAAAAACTGTCTGTAGTGTAAGCCACCTAGTTTGCTATACCTTGCTATGGCAGCCCTGGCAAACTAGCAGACTATGATGGCTACCTCTTTCCCTTCTTCCTGAAGCTTGAATTGAGTGATAATAGTTCTCTCAGAAATAGGTCACAGGGCTTGAGGTCTGGCATCCAAGATCTAAACTTAGATTTTTGATGTTGCAAACTCTGAATTGATTCCTCTGGAAGGTAATCATGACACTAGCTGCCATTTGGAGAACCTTTTCTATATGATAGCTCTTTCACAGACATCATCTGTCACAGAAATGCTAGAAGACATGTGCTGATACTATCCCTGCTAGACAGATGAAAGAATTGAGAATCAGAGAGGTTAAGTTACTTTCCCAACATCACACAGTGTTCGAACTGAGATTGAAACACAAGAAGTCTGACTGCAGAGACTGTATACAATTCCTTTGCAGAAACCATGGGAGGTACTTCCCTGACCAGAATGTCTACCCCCAAAAATAAATAAATAAAATGCCCAAAACAGTGGAATGATTAATTTGGGATTTATTCATATAATGAAATGTAAAATACAGCATATACACAATATAAACAAACATAAAGCATAGAAGAAATGTCACAAATAATAAAACATATAACAAAATAATGACTTTACAAATAACTTTATATTTTATATTCATTTAGTGGCATGGAAAAATGTTCACGACAAAAAGATTAAATTAAATGGTAGTATACAAAAGCTGTCTGCAAAGTAAAACCTCAATTTTGTACTTAAACATTAGAAAATAGAATGTCAATGTTGATTATGACTAGTGATTGGATAAAAAGGTGGTTTTAACATTTTTCTTTGTGATTTTCTGTCTCTAAATTTTTATGGCTATTCACTATCTTTAAAATCCAAAAATTAAGGTGTAGTAAACACATAACACCTAACGTGAATCTCCCCTAATTTCTAGCACTGAACAAAAAGAGTCTGTTTTTATTTTTTTTCTGCGACAACTTTGGTCACTTCTGTCTGGAGATGAGGTGGCCTCCCATCCTGAGCTGGTCTGGATTCGATTCATTCATTTTCATGAGAAAATATCAATTCTATGACTAGCTCAACTGATTCTGATAGATGTGTCCCTCACTGGCATTATAGATTATCTATACACAAGTGTCTCTCTAGAGAGCATAACCTTGAACTCTGATGTTCAGAACAGCTAAAAAGCCTCACTGGAAAAAAAAAAAAATCAGATAAAACTCCCAGTTGGCCATATAATAAATCTACTTCTACGGAACAATTTACCACCAAATCTTACAACTGTATCCTATAACCACTTCATTGAACTCCTCACAGAATTACCTTTACTGAGCTGAATTTTGCCAGGAGACCACCCCCTTACATTGAGAGACATTGTAAGTATTAAATAACAGTCCTGTGAAACCCATTACTGCATAATATGAGCAATGCTGTTGAACACCTGTAAACCACATCACTACACTTCAGGAGAGACTTTGTCCTAGGTCAAAAATTGCCATGATTTTTCTAAGCAAGAGGTTTATTTTCATCTTCTGGACACTGTAATTATACTATCAATTTGCTAATTACGGGTCACACGCACAATCCTGTCTGTCTCAGCTGCTGTAAACCTTGGGGCAAACATGCAGAGCTCCTCTGGCAAATGCCTGATAGAGCCTGACTTTCTCCTGGGGCTCATTTCCGCCTTTTTATAAAGTTTGGTCGGCTCCTTCAAAGCCTTTCTACAACGAGAAGGAAGAAGGGGAGAAATGAATGAATGAATGAATGAATGAAATAAAGAAAGAGACAAGACAAAACGAAAAGAAAATTTGTGATGGGAACTGACAGCTATGATTTCAAGTCAACAATACGGAGAAGTGTTTTATCGCTTCATCTGTTTTTCTAGAACAATCTACAGTGAGTCTAGAAGAGCTGACATGAGGAAAACATGACAAATGGAAGATTTTTCCCCACTGCTTGGTGGTGAGAAGAAGGAGAGTCCAAGTCCCAGGTATACTTACAGCTCTGACAGAAACCGCAGAAACTGCCAAAAATGGCCTGTTTGCTTAGGAACTAAGCCAGCTGCACTGAATCCAAGGGAACAAGTCAGGGAGGCAGAAAAGAGAGACTTTTTTCTTCGTTCCTTTGTGGTTTTTCAGGTTCAAATTCTATACTGCACCTTGACGCACACTCCTTTACTTATGGACTATCAAATTCAGAAAAGTGGGGACAAAGCAGGCGTCAGAACAGGGGAGCCTACCTCTGCCTCCTCTCCAGCACTGTGATCACTTGATCAGGCAGGGCCACTAGGCTCATGGCTACCAAGACATTTAACCCACAGCTTTTCAGAACCTGCCCTGTTCCTTCCTGAGACACCTTCCTCTGTTTCCTTTCTTACCTTGGTCACAGGATTGCTATCATCTGTTGGGTTTTTTGTTTCTTTTACTCAATATTTAAGTTTGGTGTTTTAACTTTCCCTGTAGGCAGCCTTTGGTCTCTTCCTTTCCCGTAAACAGCAGCTTGGCCGGCCCTCACTTTCCCTCCAGAAGACTGTCTGCCTCAGAGGTGCTGAGTCACTGAGGGGAGCTCCAGACGTTCTGTGGGCAGTGTCAGCAATGGAGAAAACAATCATTTCCCAGGACTTGAAAGGTTACTTGCAAGAGTGAGCCAACTCAGGAGGACCGGGAAAGGGGGTGAGAAGTTCATGCAGGGTCAAGGCACAAAGTCCACTTCACAGGGTTTCAGGAAGATCATTTTTCAGAAATGAAAATGGTATGAATGGAAAATTCCCCATTGTGTGGCAAGGAGGCAGTTCATGGGGCCTGGGCTGGGACCGCAGAGAGTCTGCGGAGTGCTCAGTCTCCCCCGCTGGCCTCCACCTTCGGGTTTTCCACTAGTTCAACAAGGGGATGACTTTTGCTCCTCCTGTAGTGAAAGAGAACTGAGAGGATAAATGTGTGAAGTTCTAAGCTTGGAGATGTCTGGGCTCATCTACTGATCTTCAAATAGCTGCTGCTTCAAAACCAAAGTCTGGATACATTCGAACTTTCCACTTTATATTTCCCAAAGGTCATTGCATTTAAAGCTAACTTTAAAAGAATAAAGTGTAGCAGTATATACAAGAAAAGTCTGACACTGTAAGCTTTCAAAAATGGATATTGGTGGCAGCATCTTGTCAACCCACAATATTTCAAAATTTAAAAAAAATTTTAAAAATAAATATTGGTCCTACCCAAATACAGAGAGTGTTCCCCATAAACTACTGTGTAAGTGTGATATTATAACAGCATCCCCCCCCCCACATCTTTCCTTATCCCAATAATTATGCCAGCTACCATTCAAACAATATGATCTCATTAAATTAGAAATATATAATCCTACACACCCTGGCAAGAATAGATGAGGTAGGTGTAATTTATCCCATATTTTAAATAAGAAAACAGGTTCAGAGAACTTAAGCAACTAATTTTGCTAATACTACCACAAGAGCAGACGCCTGGTCTACCTGAACACACAGCCACTCCACCCACACTGTTCAGCCCAGCAATCTGCTACACTGACTTCTACCCAACTTCCTCTTCCCAGCTACCCTATGCAAAAAGCATAAAATTTAGAATCACATTCTTCACTCACTCTCTGTGTAACTAGACAGGTAGACAGTTGTTTAGGCCTAAATTTCCTCAGCTCTAAATCTGGGATAACAACATCTACCTGCTATGTAAGAACATTGCATGGGATCACGTATGGAAGCTTGGAGCACTGTGCCCACCTCATACTAGGCTTAAAGAGTAGCAGGGTATGATCACACCGTTCTTCCCTGTACTGATATGCATGGTATCTAACCTGTGTGTGTTATGGTTCCCTCAGCTAGATTAAAAATCCTCTTTGTCCTCTTCTTGTGTCAGTTAAAGTACTATTGATTACAAGTTCTGGAAACCAGACTCACACTGGGTTAAACAGAAAGAAAATCAATCACCTCACACAGGAGGAAGGCCAGGGCAGGCTGGAGGGTTGGTTGGTTCCGCAGTCAACAATGGCTTTAAGGACCTGGATTCTTTCTCTTTGTTCCATTATCTACAGTATCTACATCACCCTGTGGCTTGTTACCTTCGCTGGTGACGGGCCTACAGTAGCCTATGGTAATAATCAGAAGTGATCATATTTCACTCTTCTCTGCCAGGAGAGGAAAGCTGCTTCCTTGGGGTTCTGTTAAGGACAAGAAGTTTATTTCCTGCATAACTATTCAGCCTTTCTTGTCATTTCATTGGCCCACTCTGGCTTGAACTTGCCCACCTGGAACCAATCACTGATAAAGGGAGATGAATTTTTCAGCACTAATTTACTCATCATCAGGAAGGAAGCAGAATTTGTCCACTACCCTCCTCAAAGCTTTGTGCATTAGGGCTCAATTAATATTTCTTAAGTGGATAAATTAAGAAGAACAAGCTTATTTATGACTACAGGTGGAAATTCCAGTAACATCCAGAAAATTAACAGTGAATTGGCAGAAATAGACTATGTCTGTCTGATTTCAGAACCCACAATGCCCATAAAGTCCACACATTATATAGAAAGGGCTGGTAAGAATTTCCCACGCTCACATACAAATTACCTTAGAATAATCCTGTTGTGACACTAATTAACTTAGGTCTATTAATACACTGCTTAAGTATAGATGACATGAATGTGCAGGAGAAAAACAAGACCCTTAACACAATATCTACAGCAGGCTTCTCAGGAGATGATTAGGTGGTGCATATTCACTGAATTCAATAACATTGAATTACACAGGACTTCATCTCTATTCAGCACCTTATGAATCTTCCTGAAATGATCAAAGCAAAATAGAGTTTAGTGCTCAGAGCCTTTAACACTCTCTAACACTTGTTCATCTCCCCCTAGAACTTGAAGAGCATCTACCTAGACTTTTAAATATGTTTTATTTTCAATTATTTTATAGTTATCTTGTATTGGTGATAAACAACATTTGACTCTGAGTTATACAGAAAGGGGTGATACAAATTTCCTGCACTCACATAGAATTTACCTTTAAAAAGAAATCCATTTTTAAAAAAGAAAACCAGTTAAAATAATTCATTTAGATAAGAGATTGTACATGAATGTGTTAAAAATTGCAATGGCCATACATGGTAGGCAGTGATATGTGGATACTGAATAATATGAATATAAATATTATGAGAAGACTAATGTTTGCAAAGCATTTACCTGGGATGATTAGAGGAAGTTTGCAGGTGTTTAGGGATAAATAAAATAGATGCAAAGAGGGCAATTATTTCAGAAGCCACTAGAGGGCAGCATATCAGTAACTATAACGACAATGGGGTTCTTCCTTATGCCCCTGTTCTGCAAAGCGTGGTCCACTGACCAGCAGCACCACCAGCGCCTGGGAGCTAGTTGGAATGGCAGTCTCTGGCCCCATCCCAGATCTGCTGAATCAGAATCTGCATTCTAACAAGATTCCCTAAGTAACCATGTACATTAAAGTTTGAGAAGCGCTGACTTAGGCTCAAAGCTTTGGGGTCCTCTTTGCCTCCTTTTCCTTCTTTAGAAACAGGGCTGACATATTTATCATTTTGAAAAAGTATATCTGCCCATAGACTCTACAGTCCCACCGCTTGGTTGGAATCCCAGTTATTCCTCTGGCAGCATGACTAGGACAAAAGATTAAATTTCCAACACGTAGAACATTGCTTTGATAAAGAGATATTCTACAAAGAGATGAATAAATCAATTATTTGGACACAGATAAACCTAATTTTTTGACTTACTGCTTCTGCGTCTCCGCCATCCTTTGCTTCGGTGTCTGGATGAAGAGTAAGAATTTATTTGTGCCTTTTAGTGTCAACTGCTTTAAATAAGACATGAAATAAATGAGTCCAAATATACAGATACATATTCAAATATTCTTGCCACATTCAGGTGAACTTTTCTGGAACCTTCCTTCATATGACAATGTCTGCTCCTGCTAAAAGAAGGCTCTAGGTGTGCAAAGTGTATAGAGGTAGAAACACAAGGCTAAATGATGACTACTTCTTACTCGTTTCATTGGTTTCAGAACGTCTAGGCTCAGAGAAATTGAGGAAACCCAGGGAAAAATAAAAAAACACTTGTGTTTCCTGGCCTAAAAATCAATGTGTTATTCTACCCAAATACTAGAAAAATGACTTGTATACTTTGAAAAATATAGTTAACACCCTAAAGAATACTCTGGTATTTTCTCTTTTAATAGGTACAAGGGCAGGAGATTGAAGAGGCAAGGCCACTCTCCAAAAATCCTAAAATATGAGCCTCCTATGGAATCTCTGCATCTTTTCCAATCTTTCTCCCACTTTGACTCGATTTACACTTGAATGGTTTCTCCATTAGTTCGGGTGCCAGAATATATTAAGAAGAAAGAGAAGTCTAATTGATGGGATTATTCCTGGGCTGAGGTGAATCTTGCAGACTCCACCTCTGAAACACTACAGGGTAACAGGCCAGTAACTTGAAAAAGCAGCATTGGAGAAAAAAGACTCTATTTGTGTGAAAATAAATCTATTTAAGGAGGAAAAAAGCTAATTAAAATAATTAATTTAGAAAAGCGTTGGTACATGTGGGTAATATGTAGCAATAGGTGGGCATGGCAAAAATATCAAAGTGTCATGAGATGACCAAAGTATGAAAAGCATTTATTTTCCTTTGAAATAGGGAAATTTTCAAAGGAAACTGGTGTTCTCCTAACCCTAGCCATTACCAGTTTATAAAGCTTTCTCTATCATTAAAGTCTAGAGGTGGTGGGACATTTTGTGACTTTTTTTGTGCCTGAATGCCATTTTTTAACTTTCATCAATTCAATCATTTTTCCTTCATTCATTCAACAAATATTTTTGAACACCTCAGGATATAGAAAACACAAGGGAAACAAGGTCTCTGTTTTGGAGGAAGTGACTTCTAAAACATGAGAGAGTAGACAAATAAAAACCAAATAAAGGTGATGTTGGGCAGGGATAGCAAAAGAAGAAAAAGGATAATAGAGCTGTGAGTGTGGAAAGTGAACAACCTTAAGCCCGTCACCAGGTAAGGGCTCTCTGGGAATGTAACATTCGCTCTGAGCCTTGCAGAAAGAGATTTCCAATCAGAGGACGGCTAATAAGGCAAGATCAAGTTTGGCATGTTTAAGGAACAAAAACAGTTAGTGTACCTATATCAAACTGATTATGGTAGAGAGTGGAATGTTTGTCAAAGATTCAGTGAACGGATACATTTCTGTGTGGTGCGGGTCAAGGTGATATGACAGTGCAATGTAGATAGAGCCCAGAGGCGCCAGGCCGACAGCTCTGCTGTGACACCATTTGTTTGCTCTGCCTAGGATTATAGGGAAAGAAGATACTTTGCATAGTAAGCGGGTGGATCGGTGGATGGAAGAGTTCCACCAAGGCTCAGATGCGGATCTGTTTGAGTGATCTTCACCATGAACTGAAACAGTATCTGATTCTGTGGCTTTATGTTGTGTGTTGCACATTGAGCTACTTCGGAACGCTCAGTTGTGCTGTCTTTTAAAGAGAAAATTACAAGGCAGAAAACTGAACCTGCTCATGGAAAATATCAGATATTAAAAATGTTAGACCTATCTGTAACTTTTATAATTACCTTCTGTTGAGAATCTATTTTTTCAGAGCATCATTATTCTTCATAATTAGTTCTGTAATTTCCCCACAGAATATGATCCATTTCATCGGAAGGGCTAAAACTAAGCACTAGTAGTTGATCACCATCTGTCTCTAAGTTGCATGGCTTTTTATCCAAGAAAATATTAGTTCTTATTAGACAGATAGAGATCTATTATGAATGTCAATGTAACTTAATTAAAGCACAATATTAATCATAATACAATCTTCCAGACTCAAATACTTCCCCAATGATGTTTGCTTGCCTAGCTTTTCACTGATGAAGTGCGAAAATAAATCAGATGAAAGTATTTTTGATGAGCAGAGAGATTTAGCCAAAGCCTTTCTTAATGAAAAAAATAATGGAATAGAAAGTATAGAAAAACAATGTATCTGCTAAGTCATATCCAACATAGGACTCCCAATAAAATAAGAAATTTGTCTTACTGATTTTGTACCTAAACATTAAGAGGTATTTATTAAATTCTGAGTATTCATTGCACTGCACTATAACTATTAGTCAGCAAGACAAGATCATGCCCTCTACTAGTTTTCCTAAGTTTTATTTTTCATTGCCCAAAGCAATTTTAGGCATTAGAAAAAGTTTAGCAACAATCACAGTTTTCTTGCCTGGTATTTACATGTATAATAGCATAGAAAATGAAATGTCTTTTGCATGAGTGAGGATGACTGCAACTTTGGGGAAAATTGTGCATTTCTTAGAAAAAATATTTTAATTAATTTCTGCAAGGTAAAGCCCCAAACTTGGTGCCAGGGTGGAGAGGCAGTGGAGGTGAATATTGAGGCAGGGAGATATTAAACTGCTGTCCACAAAAAGCTCTCTTTTGTGAATGTAGAAACTGTTACAGGAACTCATTTGGCACTTCCTGACTGGGGTTTTAGTTGTCCCAGAGAAAGCTGAGTTGTCACGGAACTAAAGAGAGAAAGACAACATAGATGTATATGAGAGAACAGGGGACAAGAGAGCCCAAAAGAAGGAAACGCACTGAGCCCCTGGACAGCCTCCCAGGAGGAGGGCCTGGACTATCGCAGTACAAGAGTTAACCCAAAAGGCTGGGAGAACCTGTGGATACTCAGGTGACAATTCAGTTGATATCAGTTGAAATTCTTTTGAATACAAATAGCAGAAAAAGCAACCAAACTGAATTTTAAAATGAATAGAAATTGGGGGTTCAAAAGGCTAAAAAATCACCCAGCTAGTTTTTTGTTGTTTTTTTTTTTTTTTTTCCTAGAGATGGAGTCTGTCTTTACTCAGACTGTCTTCACAAGGTGGCTGCAGCATCAGCTGAGACCACCTGCTCCCCAGTCACATTTAAAGGAAGCCAAGAGGCAGGCTCCTTCCGGCATTAGATCCAGAACAAGGAAAGTTCCATGTGCTGATCATTAGGCCTAAGTTACCTGAACTAATAAAAGGGTGCAGGGCACTGGCTTCCTTGATTGGCTTCAACACGTTAGAGCTCAGGCCTAACACAGAAATGGAGCCGAACGTTACAAAAGAGGTAGGGACGGTGCTTGGAAGACAACTTCAATGTGCTTTATAAAATCCATCTACCTCACTGAACTTTTACAGTTAACTGCTAAAAAAAAAATCCTATTTTAATTCTCTGTTCATAGCTGCTACATGATGAAATCACTCTAAATTTAACAATGCCGTATTCTCAGAGTCGGACAGCATCTATTTAATCTCTAGTATTTTTAGTGAAACCTACCTTACTAAGGACTGGGCATGAGTAAGTTGATAGCAATTTTAAAGTGTCAAAGAATCAGCAACTCAGTTCTCATGAAGGTAGAAGTTACATATTGGAAGAACTTGGGAGCCCTAAGACAACAGAGGGGTGTTGGCCTCTGGGTCCCCACAATCAGAAATGAAGGCACACTGCCCGGATCTAATACCAGCTGTGCGGCCTGGACGAGGAGCCCAGCTGTGGGGCTCAAAAGGATTTTTAGGACTCCCTTCTGGGCATCCTTGCACCAGCATGTGGGGCTCTCCCAATAAATACCAAAAGTCTGAGTAGCAGGAATTCCTGCCAGCAGTGCACAGTTGGAGTGATGTTTCAGGCAGCAAACAATATTTTCCAGATGTACACACTCAGTCTGCTGGGAGATCTGCTTGGGAAGAACAGCATTAATGCTTTTCCCTGCTGACTGAACAGGGCGTATGGCTGGTGCCCTTCTAGACGTGAATTAGGGAATTCAGTTGATTTGTTCTAACACAGTAAAGAACTAAAGAATAATGAAAGTGAAGGGTCTAGGAATTAGGAGGCCCTGGGGCTTAGCTAGAGGCTGATGTTTACAGTACCTCCCTTCCTTCCTGAATGGTTTGTCCACTTGTCTATTCCACTTTGCCGCTCTGCAGGGGGTTTGGGAACACACAGATGAACGTGTGTATGGCACTCGCAAAGATCCCGGAGTACTCTGTGAAGATATGGGAATCATTTTCTTTTTGATCTTACGACTCACTGAAATTTGTCTGGCAAATGCTTCCCTTTCTAAAAGCTTTTATGAACTACACCTGGTAGAACTTTATTTATTGTCTACTTAGCAAGGTATTTAAAGATTACATACATGAACATTTGCATTTTAAAGACTGTTCACTCCCTTGATGATGAACCCAGCCGGGAAAACAGAACAAAGTTTGGTGGCAAATGCATTATTTATGTGAATGTTTTCAATTAATTGATTTGAATAATTTTCAGCGTGCCGGTTTGGATTGACAGATAACGTATGTTGATCCGCGACTGCCGCTGCAGACTCTTCTGAAGGAGAGCAGTTTCTCATCTGGGCACACTGGCCTTGATCAGAAAAACAGATTGTGTGCTGCAAACTCGTCTCAGCTGCTACGAAGTTCTCTACTTCAAAAATATTCGTCTTGCAGGTGCTGAAATCCCTACCCCTCTGTCTTATAGCTTAGAAGAATTCATTTCCAGGAGCCGGCTTCTAAAGTGTAAATATTACCAGGAAAAGTCTTGTATTTAGCCAACTCACATCTGGTTTATATAGAATGTCTCCTTGAGTCTAATTCTTCGTCTGGCACATTAGTTGGGGGTGATACCTGAGGTTGTTTTTTTTCCATACCATCTGAATTTTTTATATCTGGATTATTCCTTATTCCTATAGAGTTCTCTATAAAATTAATCCACGCATAAATAGCAACACCCCTGGATTATGTAACCCATCCCCTGAAATATGGGGAGCAGAACACCATTCTATATTGACATTGCTGTGAGTATAATTATAACCTCATTGATAATAGTCATGCATTTATCCCTTTTGAGCTCAGTGTTTTTTTCCTATTTTTACTATTCCATTTTGTCATTTTCTAACAAAAAAAAAAAAGTTACCCCGTTGCTAGGTAACCTCAGCAATATTGTGTGTAGCCCTCTACTTCCTGCATTCTTCTGGCTTCTTTCTTGTGGTTTAATTATAATTGCTTTTCTTCTGAAGGCTCTCTCCCCATTCATGGCTGCCATTGTCATCGTATAGCTGTCAGGGTATTATTGTCACAATTGAATTCAGTGATGAGAAGCCACAATTTGCTCATCCTTCAACAGAATAGAAAATTGACATGTTCTTAAGCTGCATCTGCGCGCGTTCAGAGAATAGAGCCTCTCTTGGAGGCTGCATTCCCAAAGAAGCTTTGCAACATTTGGCAACCTTCCCCCTCTAATTTGCCTCTTCCTCCCAACCCCATCATAATGCCTTGCCTTCAGGAACTAGGCTTGGGTACGGAATACAGTTGCGTGTCATCATAAAATTCTGACAGAAAGTAAAATGGTGAGCAATGCTCAGCCTGTAAACTACCACACATCAACAACAATAAAAATGACAGGAGGCACTGATAACTGATTTATGAACATTTAACTCATTTAATCTTCATATATTCCATGAGGTAGTATGGCTCCCATTTTACAGATGAGAGCTGAGATGAGGCTATGGAGTAGCAGTACTCTTAGCTACAATTCAGAATGGTTCTCTAACTATTGTTCCCAGTAAATAACGCAGCTGGATCAATGTCTTCTAATGCCGTTTTTCCTCACACATCCCCAACCCCCATCTCCCCACTACCATTTAGGGGGCTTTTTCCAGTGCATGAATAAAGATTATTTTCTGATTTTTGAAGATGTGCCTTTGAAATCAGAAAACAGGGAGTCAAGCGCCTCGGCCACTTGCCAGAAATATTGTCTTAAACAAGACAGTTCTCTTACTTTTCAGGATGTATTTTGTTGGCCCATATTATGTCTTTGATAGAAAAACAATCCCCAAATGCCTAAGTCCTCCACTAACCTGTGAGTCCTTTGTTGGAAAGTGAGTCTTCTGTTTATCCTTTAGTATCTCTACAGTTCTGGTCATAACACCTTGCACAAGCCGAGGTAGATGCTCAGTGTTTATTTATTCAAATTTGTCAATTTTTCCCCCAAATGGATAGCTACATTTTGCTGGTATTACGAGAACTGGCAAAATAATTGGAGAAGACCTCATTTCCATTTAGTTCCCAAAGAAATGTCAAGTCAGGGTCATGCTTTTACTTGTTTCTTGATATTTTGCTTATAAAGGTTAAGGGTGTGCACTGTTTTTTGGGGGGTTGGGGGGAGGACAGAGTCTCACTTTGTCACCCTGGGTAGAGTGTGTGGCGTCATAGCTCACAGCAACCTCAAACCCTTAGGCTCAAGTGATCCTCTTGCCTCAGCTTCCCGAGTAGCTGGGACTACAGGTGCCCACCACAACTTATTTTTAGAGATGGGGTTTTGCTCTTGCTCAGGCTGGTCTCCAATTCCTGAGCTCAGGAGATCCACCTGCCTCAGCCTCCCAGAGTGCTGGGATTACAGGTGTGAGCCACCATGCCTGGGCCTTAAGTTTCTGCTCTTTCCACAAGACCAAAACTTCTCAAAAGTTGGATTTGTACCATTTGTACGCTCTTTCCGGAAGAAAGAAAACATCAATGAATGATAGAAGGTTGACCACAGAGTTGTTTTTACTAGGCCAAAGACAGAAGGAACAAATTTGTCCTAGAGATGATGTGAAACTTTATAATCTGCATTTGCTTTTATAATCTCCCCTTCTTGAGAAAACAGCCAGTTTAGGCACATAAATTAAGCCAGAAAACCAGGCAATGGACATCCATTTCCTAAACACTTTTACTTGGCGAGCTAAGAAATAATAGATCAAGCTTAATTGTGGTGCTATTGTTTTGCAAAGCACGCTGAATCTTCCTGAATGCAGGGACGCTAACCCACCTGGAGAAGAGAAGAAACAGAAGATAAGCCTCTAATTTAATTAGGTGATTAGTCATTTAATTTCCTTTGTCTTTTTTTTTTTCTTCCTTTCTTATTATACCTCATCTCAGGATTGTTTCATAAAAGAATCTAAATTAGAAAGAGAGAGAAAGACCCTGATTGGTGAGTTGAGTCATGGGAAAAGCTGTATTTAAAATCAGCATAAAAACAAAAGATAAAACAGAAAGGGAGTTTGAACATTGGATAATTGTTTAAACTTTGCGCTTGTATTGTGCAGTATTGTTTTCTCATTTACAATTTTTTATCTTGGATTTAATGTTATTATTTGGGTTGCAAATCTCTGGACAACACAAACATGAACTCTTCCTGTTTTGACTTATAGGTTTCCCATTGATTATTTGATAATTAGCCCATTATATTATTCTATTTTAACTATATCAAAATTCACAAATTCAAAAAAATACTAGGGTGTCGAATGTATTTCAAGAGATATTAAGAATTTCTTTCCAGAACAGTTCTTATCTTTTTTCTTACCAATCCTTTACATTTTTTGTGGGGGCTATACAATTTATTTATTTAGTTTTATTTTCAGGGATCATGTTTACGTCTGGACTCCAGACTCTTTTTGGCATTACCATTGTTAATGGAAAAGAAGCCATACTCTGTAAAATAACTTTTTAAAATTTGTTTACATATCTGATGAGTGTTTATTATAATAGCATTATGAATGATGGGGAAATGTGGTTATTTCTGTGCTATA
The DNA here is from genome assembly GCF_000181295.1 of Otolemur garnettii. Taxonomy (NCBI): domain Eukaryota; kingdom Metazoa; phylum Chordata; class Mammalia; order Primates; family Galagidae; genus Otolemur; species Otolemur garnettii. The sequence continues at coordinate 7,191,880 of NW_003852443.1, forward strand.
TAGCTACTTAGGAGACTGAGGCAAGAGAATCACTTGAGCCCAGAAGTCTGAGGTTGTTATGAGCTATGATGCCACAGCACTCTACCCAGGGCAACAGCTTGAGATTCTGTATCCAGAAAAAAAAAAAAAAAATTAACTCAAGAAATGTTAGAATGCTTCTCATGTAAATTAACACAGCAAATAAGCCTAATTAGTTTAATATCTTTGTGCTCGCTTCAGCAGCACATATACTAAAATATAGTTTAATATCTTTCTCTTATAGATCATTTCAGAACTTCCAGAGGCCTTCTGGAGTGTCCCAACGTGAGTTTGAGATTTAAAAATTTAAATTGAGAATTTGATTTTGGGAAGTTCAGTAAAAAGTCTCAAAAAGTTTAATCGGTAAAATAATTTTAAAAGGTTTATTCTGAGCCAAATTTGAGGACCATGACCCAGAGCCACACCCAAGCAGCCTTGAGCACGTGGACTCACAGTGGTGGCGTCACAGTTTGTTGTCATACATTTTAGGGAGACAGAAATTATATATGAGGTCATAAATCAACATGTGGAAAACACAAATTGGTTTGGCCCAGAGAGGTGGGACATATGGAAGCAGGGGAGCTTGCAAGGTATAGGTAGGTTTAAAGATTGTTTAGCTGATGATTGGCTGAAATTGGCTTTGCCTAAAAGTAAGTGAAAAGGCATGCAGAAGGCAAAGGGTCTGTTAATTAGAGACAAAGTACCAGACAAGACTCAAATGGTTTGTTTTGGAGATTGAGGACCTACAGGTAGGTCCTGCATAGCCTTAGGCCTGTTAGTGAGCCACAAAGGACATCTCTAAGAAGGGGAGGGGCATGATGAGGCCCGTCTGATCTCCTTTCTCAAGGCTAGTGACTCAGTTTGGGGGATTTGGCCAAGACAGGGTTTAGTCAGTCACTGAGTGGGGGGACCTTAATATTTTTTTTTAGTTCACACAGTGATACTATTAGACTCAGGTCAGTCAATACATTGTACGGGTGCTGCCATTCCCCAATTTCACATTCAAGATAAATATCATTCATTGATCTTTCCTGTTCAGCCTGTAGTTGGTCCTTCTCAATGCCACATTCCAGACATCTACTACTAATGGAATCTCAGCATAAAACTTTTGGGCAATCTCTACCAGAGATTAACCCATCTCCTTTATTTTCTTGAATTATTGCAAAAACTGTAAATAAATTATTTTAGGATTCCTTTTGCTACCTATTCAGATGTTCTATATTAATATTTTTTCTCTTAAATGAGAAAACGATGTTCATTCACTATGACAAGGATTCTTTAAGAGAAAAAAAAAAAGCCCTCCCCCAAAGAATTCTCGTTTTGAGGTTTATTTTACACTTTAACTGACAGAAATGAGCAAAAATGTAATCCAGTGCCTTCTAAGTGAAGACGTGGAATCAGAATCACAAGATAAACATGCAGTCTTAGCTCTTCGTATCTTTTGTGCACCTGCTTCATGTATTCTTAGAACATTTTTACATCAATCGAAGCAGAAGTACTGCATTTGTTATTTTGATATCCAGAATATATGCTTTCTCTCTCATGTTGCTTAAAATAAACTCAGCCAGTTAGAAGTGATCAGCTTCTAAAGCAAAAGATGAATTTGGGGTTCTTATAATACAGGGGCATCGTCCCTCTGATTTTTTATCTAATGTGCTCATTTGCTTCAAGCTGGAATGTGGAAACTTTTTCAGAGTTCATTCAGCAACAATGTAGAACACGTCAATTTTCATGCACCATAAATTCTAGTGGAGAAAAGACAAATAGTTATGACATTTAATTAGAAATGATGTTCCTATATGCTATTTTTCTTCTGATCAATTTTATCAAAGTTCTAACAGATTTTATTGGTTTAAGTAAAGTCAAGCACAACTTGCCAGGGTTGGTGGACACAGAAGATAAAGGACCTAGCACAATGTCATGATAGAGGTAGGTTCTGGTTGTTTGTCTTTTGTTTTTTTATTTTTTTTTTAAAGACAAGGTCTCACTCTGTTACTGGAGTAGAGTGATTTGATCATAGCTTGCTGCAGCCTGAAACTCCTGGCTCAAACATTCTTCCTGCTTCAGGCTCTGAGTAGCTGAGACTACAGACCAGCTAATTTTTCTAAAAATTACTTTGTAGAGACAGGGGTCCCATTATGTTTCCTGGGCTGGTCTTATACTCCTGGCCTCAAGCAATCCTCCCATCTCAGCCTCCCAAAGGGCCTGGATTACAGGCGTGAGCCATTGCCCCTGGCCAACATTAGTTTGATGTCAGTAATTAAAAACTGGTGTCTCCAGGCAAGTCTTGGTAAAGTGATGTATCAAAACAAGGCTTTGGGCACCCCATGGCTATGTGGTAAAGCAGATCTCTCTTATAACTATATCTAGTTGGAAATAGAGAGTTCAGATAAAATACAAAAGCTGAAGATATAGCTAGGCCACCTTCACATCCCTTCTGGCCTTATGGATCATACTAAGGGGCTTATGAAGAGATGCGGAATAAAAGAGGTTTCCCAGGGAAAGGGGGCTCAACACTAGAAGAAGCCAAGAATGGAAAGCTTCACAGTAAAACCCTCTAAGGGGTAGATAAGCTCATCAAGGGGTCCGAGACAGGAAGGAAGCCAATCAGGAGGCACAGGTGGGAGAGAACTCAAGCGAAAACTACAGTTCCAAGGCGGGAAGGCTGTACTCACCAAAGCTTTTTTTTTTTTTAGTAGAAAATCTAATTTCTAGTACACTCAAATTGAGAGTACAGAAGAGGGAAGATCAAAGCAAGAAGGGAAGTCTAGAGATAGGATTGTAGGGAATTGAGGAACTATTTACCACATCACTTCTGTTTCCATGAGAAAATGAAGATAAATTCATTCAAAAAATGAGTTGAATTATGAACATTTGGAACAGCCACTATGCAAAATAAAAAAGAGAGACACCAAAGAATAAGCAAAAATATTTGGGAGGACTTTGAGAATCTAGGTGAGCTTGGAAAACACAAATTGTAATGGCATCGATTTATATCACGATGCAGGTTCCTCCAGCTGCCCGGGAGCAGATGGCAGCAGGGAAACGTTAGAATGAAGTCATCCTTGCTTATAATACAGTGATTTCAAATAATGCACCAGAAACCAAAGGCAGCCGAAGTCATACCTGATATCTGACTCCATAAAATCAAAAACTACGGCGTATATTTTAAAGCTTGAACTGAGAGTCCAGTAACCTGCATCGTATCACTGGCTCTGCCCCTACCTAGCTACGTCACTAAATTAAGAGACCAGTTTACCTGTCTTTCACCTTTCTGGCTCTCAGACCATCTCCATTATCTCTGAGATGGTAAAGCCCAAGTGAGGAAGCGTTTACCTAGTGAGGGTGGAGGAGAATTGTTTCCAGCCTTCTCTCAGCTCTGCCGAGTTTGAAATGCTTATTGACATACAGGGGAAGATAGCAGGCGTACAGCAAATGCTACAGTCTGGAATGCGAGGGAAGTGAGGTCTGGGGATATATATGTGCATGACATCAGCACACAAATGCTTTTTAAAGCCATAGGCAAGTGAGATCATCTAGAGACAGTTAGTGCGGGTAGGGAAAAGACTGAGTCCCATCACACTGCAATATACAGAATCAGGAACTGCGAAGGGTTATCAGTGAGGTAGATAGAGACGGGGAGAGCTGGGCTTAGGAGGACAAGATGAGAAAGGAGGAGTTGGTGAGCCTGTCAGTCCTGCTGAGAGAAGAGGAAGACAAAGGGGTAATCCCTGGAGTCGGCATCATGGGGAGCACTAGTGACCACAAAAGAGCCATTTTAGTGGACTAAAAAGGCAATGAGATTAAAAAGCTAGCAGGTAAATAACACATCTTTCTGTACATTCTCTGTGAACCTAAAGGGAAGATGTGAAGCTGAGGCAGGGAGGGGATAGGTGGTCAAAAGAGATTTGTTAAGATGTATGTCCTACAAACTCAACTCAGCCGTGCTGCGGCCAAGTTGTCATGAATTGTTACTAGTACTTCTGTCTGGCTCCTCGTCCTTGGGAACAAATGTTCTTCCTTTCTGCATTTTCCCTTTCTTTCTGCTTATCATGGTTTCTTGGTCTTTTTAGCCTCACTTGTTCAATTCATGTCAATCTTGGTATGTGATGAGTCAATCAACTTTTTCCCATTTTCAATTCTTGAAATATATCAAATAAATATTCTAGAAAGGATGTCAGAGATTTAATCTAATCGTCTTATTGTATAGGTGAGAAAATCAAAACACCAAATGGATAAGAAAAATGCTTCACTCCTGGATTGAGACAGACCATCCAGGAATCAATACACTTACTGTCTAACAGAACATGTTTGCCTTCCTCAAATTTACCTCAATATGTCTGAGGGCTTTTTTCATCCCAGGGGCAGCTCCCTGCACTTCTGAATCCAATAAAGGATTTGGCCCTTAACCACTGAGATGTGAAAGTTAAGCCATTTCATACTTTTTCCAAAGCAATTTCTATGTACACTTTTATTAGTATATTTAAGAAATCTCTTGAAGTTTTGAATTGGGCAAGGAGGGGGTTTTCATTACAAATGATGGGGAATGCTTTGTTCTTACAGACTAGGGGCCTCTCCTACCAGATCAGAGGGCAAGAGTCTGACTTTGACTTTCCAGAGCACTACATTGCTCACAGCAGATGGTCAAACAATCCTTACTTATTGATAGGAAGAAGGAATAGAATGGTAGCTGCCTGGCCCACTTTTTAGAAAACTGCTCTGTAATTAGTGCTTATATTCTAGTTCTTGGACAGGCCATAGCTTGCCTTCCTTTCTTTGGCTTAGTCTTCGTTTCACAGCTACCTTCTTTGTGTTCTAGATTATGTTGCTTATCTCTGTGTTTCTTTCGTCAAATCTACATCACAATAGTTTCCTTTCTTCCCTAAGAATCTGTGGAACTAGATGTCTGCTGTGTTATCCTCTCTGGTCCTTGACCTAGTAAGTAAGAATCTCAATATCTAATGATTTTATAAATCTGGAGCTTTACATGGGATGTTAATACTAGTATTAACTTATGAATTAAAAATTGAGAACCTACTCTTTCTTAGAGCTGTTTTAGAAACATACAAAAGTATTTACTTGGTCGGGCATGATGGCTCATACCCATAATCCTAGCACTCTGGGAGGCTGAGGTGGGTGGATTGCTTGAGCTCACAAGTTTGAGAATAGCCTGAGCAAAAGTGAGACCCTTGTCTTTACTAAAAATAGAAAATCTGAGGCAAGAGGATCGCTCAAGTCCAAGAGTTGGAGGTTGCTATGAACTATGACACCACAGTGCTCTGCCCAGCCCACGGTTTGAGACTCTCTTAAAAAAATGAAAAGTGTTCACTTAATAATATTACTAAGTATGTCATTTTCTATACACTTCATGGAGATTGTATGATTCAATGAAATAAGCCTTGACTACAAAGAGAATTGACTTTTATGTCTATTTCTGAAGCTCACCCTATAGAAGTGACCTCATGTAGAAAATGAAACGTGAGTCCTATTGAATAGTTGATGGAAAAGTGACCCTTTCCAAAATCCATATGAATGTCATTTTAAATAGACGGTGAGAAAAAAAAGTGCCAAATTCTAATAAGGGGAATTATTCTTAAAAAGCTATTTTATGGAGAGTGTTTAGTTTTTTATTTTTTAAGTAAGAAACATTGATATTTTATGTTTTATGGTAAAGGAAATGGAAATTAAGCATAGAAATTTTAAGAGGAGAAAAATTGTGCTATTTCTAACAATGTTTTTTAGAATGTTTTGTAAGGTCCAAGGAGATTTGACTCAACCTTAAGAAAATTTTCTTTAACGTAACAATAGTTTAAGGTGGTTTATAAAATCTAAGATGGGTAAACAGAAACTCTTCAAAAGGAGATAGACAAGTGGCCAATAAACGTTTGAAAAAATGCTTAACATCACTGATCATTAGGGAAATGCAAATTAAAACCACAATGAGATATCACCTAAGCCCTGTTAGAGTGTATAAAACCAGCACATTGTACCCCATAATTACATTAATGTACACAGCTATGATTTAATAAAATATATATACTTATATATAAATTAATACATATATAATATTATATATGATATATTTATATTATTATATAAATTTATATATATAAATCCAAAAACATCAGATGCATGGATGCAGACAAAAAGGAATGCTTATACACTGTTGGTGGAATTGCAAATTAATACAGCCTCCATGGAAAACAGTATGGAGAGTCTTAAAAGAACTAAAAGTAGACATACCATTTGATCCAGGAGTCTCACTACTGGGTATCTACCGAAAGGAAAAGACACATGCACTCAAATGTTCATTGCAGCACAATTCACAATTGCAAAGTGTGGATCAACTCAAGTGCCCATCAATTCATGAGTAGATTTACAGACTTTGGTATATGTTATATACCCTAGAATACGACTCAGCCATAAAAAGGATGGCTATGCCTTCTGCAGCAATGCAGAAGGAATTAGAGACCATCATCCTAAGTAAAGTATCCCAAGAATAGAAAAGCAGATACCACAAATACTTGCTACACACACACATATTTGTTGTTGTTGTTGAGACAGAGTCTCACTCTGTCAGTCTGGGTAGAGTGCTATGACATCACAGCTCACAACAATCTCAAACTCCTAGGTTTAAGCAGTCCTCTTGTCTTGGCTTCCCGAGTAGCTGGGACTACAAGTGCCCACCACAACACCCAGCTAGTTTTTCTATTTTTAGTAGAGACAGGTCTTGCTCTTGCTCAGGCTGGTCTTGAACTACTGAGCTCACACAATCCACCTGCCTGGGCCTCCTAGAGTGTTAGGATTACAGGCATGAGCCACTGTGTCTGGCCATATGCTTGCTCTTATACTGGAATTAACTGATGAACACGTATGTGCACAGAAAAATGTAAAACTCAGTTGTAATCAAGCAGGGAAAGGGGGAAGGAAGAGGGACATGGGAAAGCAGGGGAAGGGCAAAAGCCCACCTAATGGGAACAATGGATGCTATCTGGGTCTTGGGCACACTTACAGCCCTAACTAAGCATTACAAAAATGATCTGCATAACCAAAAACATTTGTACCCCCTTAATAATTTGAAATTAAAAAAAATAAAAAATAAAATCTAAAATGAGAAGAAACTCAAAAGTAATTATGAGATAAGCAGATAAGCTGAATATTCATATTCAAGGAATTTAGGATTTCCTGACAACTTTTAGAAAAGTTACTTCATATGCCCATGGCACTTTCTGCCTCTGTGAAATGATTTGTCGGGACTTAACAAAGGCAAACCTTACTATCAGATAAAGGGCTTTGTGGAAAACTTTTAAAATATCAAATTTTAAAATCTCATTTCCCTATAGAAAATAAATGAATAGCCCACTTGAGATTAGGTGAATTTCATATTAGCATAATCTAGTTACCACTATAAACCAGAAAGAGAAAGAATGGAAAGGGTCAGACTCCACAGAGCAAAGACAAAATATCTCATTGGAAATGCTCCCAATTTGAATATTAAAGACATTTATAAAGCTTGAGATTTTTCCACCAGGATAAAACTCTGCTGATATGTGTCAGAGTTTAACTCTAAAACCACCAAGTCCTGGTGGTTCCTCTACCCCAAGGAGCAAGTGGAACACAGCGGGAATTCATACTTGTCAATTTATCCTTCCATTTGATATGGGTAGGAGTTCCCACTTTACAATTCCTGTTAAAAACATAAAGCAAGGGCAAAGATTTTTACCACTGCTGAGAAAGCCCCTAGTTCCTGCAAGCACCCACCCGTGGTATCAAGAGGCTCCTGCCAGCCTTGTGTTTTCAAAGTCAAAGGAAGCAGATCCATGGCTACAAGTTCAGTCCCTGGTTGTAGCTCAAGTCATGTCAAGAAGTTTTGAATTAAGCAAGGGTACAGACAGAGTACAGAGGATAGGAAAAGCTGGTCAAGAAGGTAAGTGATGAAACTAAGATGATTTTTTAGCATTTTGGAATTTTCCAGATGTAAAAATGTAATCTATGAATAAAACTCTCCTTCGTGTATACCAAAATGGCTTCTTTGATGTAGGGAGAAAAATCTCTGTAGGTGACAGCTAGAGGCCTTCCAGGGCGCCACTGATCTTTCTGAAGTCAGAACCAGATGAGGCATTCTTTTATTCCTTAATTTGTGCTTTTAAGTGTGCATGGTAGAGAGTGGGTGGGTGGAAATTTTGCAGATATTTTTGTATCATTTTACAGTTCCTCCTTTTATGTGATAGATAAACTGTGGGAAAGCTGTGTGCACACCAAACTATATTTTAAACGTCCTCATTGAGTTTGCTGAATAAAGAGAAACAAGCATGTATTGTCTAATAAAGTCAGCAGTCACCCTGCCGTCTCTTTTGTGTAAATCGAGACCTTCATAATTGGGTTTGATGAAAGGCTAGTCCACATGCTTTATTAAATTCCATATTTATATAGCAATTTGCCTTCTTATACGGTGTAAAAATCACTAATTACCTCTTCCAATTCTCCTTTGAGGATGAGGGAGAAGTATTATTAATGTAATTTTATTTCTATATGTGATTAACTAAACCACTTTGACCGAAATGAGGGCTAGTTATTATCTCCCTGTCATTCTGATATGTAGTATTGGAATATACAAATAGGTGAATTCAAAATTGTCAGAGGTTTGCCTGCGACAACAGATTTCTCGTTACCACTGACACGGTAATGTTCATTCATTAATGTATCATTAAGTGTGGATAGAAGCATCATGTTGAAAATATTTATAGTATGCAGGAATCTAACATAGTATTAAATACATGGGTTGCCAAACTATGGCCCACAGATCAAATCCAATCTATCATCTGTTTTTGATGGCCCATGAATGTCGTTTTTACATTTTTAAATGGTTGAACAAATTCAAGAAAGGAATCATTTTATGACACATAAAGATTATGTGGGATTTAAATTTCAGCATCCACAGATAAAGTTTTATTGGAACACAGCCACACTCCTTCACTTATAATGTGGCAAAGGCAGAGATGAATAGTTTTGACAGAAAGTGTATGATATGCAAAACCTAAAATATTTGCTATCTGGTCCATTACAGAAGTTTGCTGACACCTTGTATGTAGTGTAGGAGGAAGTTTGCATCCCAGAAATAAGTAGCCTAGCAAGAGAGACTAGTATTCATATTTGATTACAATGAAATACCAAAATAATATATTATAAAGTTGTCTGATATTAAAATAATGTATAAATAAGGTCTAATAATCCAAATGAAAACTAGTCATACTGAGATAGTAAATATACAGGTAATGTTAAAAAAAAAAGTTACATTATCCTTTTTCAATAAAAAAGAGAAAGATTCATTATAAATAACCAACTAAGCTAACCAGCCTCCCACACAAATTAGTTATGAATAGATGTGAAACTGAATCTACATCATTTTCATTTGGGGGCACTTTGGTCTATGATACACAATTTCTTTGGGCATTAACTAAAAAAAATTGAGGGACACAAAAAATGAGTAAAGAAATAACTAGATTCAGTTTATGGAGAGGTAAGCGTTAGCAGAATTAGTGACATAATTGAATCAGTTATCATAGAGGAAACAGGCTTGGTGACAGTGCTAAAACACTTCCTGAATTCTACACATCTGCACAATTTTCAACAGTTCTATTTTGGAAATGTTGGCGTTCTTTCTGATAACGACTACAGACTTAAATAATTTCAAATGGTACTAGTAAATAGCATAGTCAGTATTTTAAAGCACTACCTGGATCATCAGTGTGATTCATTAGCCTGATTAGCAATTCTGACACTAGGCTGAGGCCAGACACAGTCTCTGAGCTAGTAGAGCCTAGGATTATACTATATTTTAAAGTAAATAAAGCTATTCAATCAGGAAGGAAAATAAAATCACTTCTTGTTCATTGATAGATACTACCTACTTGAAAATAAATGCTAATGCTCTTCAACCACACCCTGATCCTTTCATTCTAAAATTCTGTGCATGGTATGGTCTTTTGACCCACTTGGACTACCTGCAATAACGTCCAGTACGATAATGTGGTGATAAGAGGACAGGATTCTCCTGGAGGCGGATAGGCCTCAAGGACACAGGAAAGAGGTGTGAGAACCGGAACACTGTTGGCAGCTCCCAGTATAAGGCAAGATTCACTGCACCACTTAGCACTAGTCGTTCTCCCTCCCACCTTGGTGGTAGCTTATTTAGCTGTCATTGTTTCTGCGATTCTTGCCATAACCTGCTAAATTCCCAACAGATATTAATCTTCAGGATTCAGAAACAAGACATCAGAATTTCTGAAAATACTCAGGAATTTTTCAAATCATAAGTCATCTATGTTTTTCATAATATTTCATATATTGTTAAGTAATAAATTATAATCACTGGATCTTTTGTGATAGGATTACACTAATATTTTTAGATATACAGAATCAATTGTGGTTTTTTTATGACCCTCATATGTGGTTATATGTTATTTCAATAATGTATAAAAATCTCTGATATTTTTTAAAAAATTATTATGGATACATAATACAGTAGAACCTTCGTAGTTGACCACCTCCTTAATTTGACCTCATTTCTTTGTGTTAGAAACATTCCAATTTCACTCTTTTAGTTGTTTTATTCTATTTTTTCTCTTATTATTTTAAAATATACCCTAACTTATTGCTATTAAGTCACTTTGTTATGCAAGCTGACAATTTTTAAATAATAGTAAAAGAAAGCAAGAATAACATTAAACAGTGTCAAATAAAAATAATTTTAAAAATGAAAAAAGAATGCCATAAACATTTAATATTAAAAATTATCATTTTTTAAAGTAACACTTCAAAATATACCTAGGATTAATTGCCGTGTTCAATAGAAAAAAAAATTTTCTTTCATTGTGCATTGATGTTGGTCACATTCTTAACAGTCTCAAGGTCAGCATTGGGTACATATGGCTTTAAGTAAGTTCATCTCTTTGTTTAGCAATGAATATATTTTGTTCATTTGCCCTGATTTTGATTTTGCAGTTGAAATCAGTATTGCTTTTGAGAATTCAGATTTTGGATCCTTTCTGATTTTATATAGGAGTATTCACATCTTCTCTCTTTTTTCTGTTACAGTATTTACAAAGGTCTACAGCCTACAGTGAATATTCATACACTGAAAACACCAGCAAACACTACTGGACAGTATTCGTTACTATTCAATACGTTAGATAGTGTGACTGGGTAATTTAACGCTCAGATCTCCTGGTGAAGTTTATAGCGCTTCACAGATTTGCCTATTTAAAGACTTAATCTTACTTCAACACAAATTTGTTTTAAGAACACTAAGATTTGTATAAAGTATACTATGCATATAAACATTAAATTTTTTTATCTCACCACTAAAAAGAGATAGGGTGATGAAAACACTCTTGTAACCTGGTTACAGTTACAAGCCGAATTGACTGGCTCACTGGCTTATGACTGATTCTCTTCTGTCAGCTCCATCGTGTTCTCAGAAATATCCACCTTAGCCTTGAACTTCACACATCTGCGTTTCTTGTTCTTGCTTCAGACTTGAAATCAGCGGCTTCTGTGGATCCAGTGATGTCTCTATAGATTACTTATGTTTTAATTTTCATAGGAGAATTATAATACATTTTCCTGTTTTCCTGATTTCTCAACTGATTTTTCTAGGGATCCAGCATTCAGAAAAACAGAAATTTCCTAAGAAATGGGGGAAAGGCAATTCCACTAGAAATCCTCACTAATCCTCTCCACTGAGGCATCATTACTGGGCCTCACAAGTCTTCTCTCTCACGGCTTTCTACTTGCTTCCAGCATGTGTCTAATTGGCCCATCTCACCTCCATTACCACCTCTGAATACTGCTCTCTCCAGGCTATTCTTGGACCAGGTGCCTACCTCTGGTCCAATCTGCTGTGTCCTGAAGGGAAAGGAGGGCCAAGGACCTCCAGGCTGCTCCCTCGGTTCCAGGTTAGGGACAGGGCTGCTTTCCTCAGGAGTTTGTTGGCAAGCTGAGCATAGCAATTGACTACTATAATTCACATACTATCCCTATGACTTGCTAAAGCTTCCTTCAGGGGAAAATACTGCCTGTAAGCTGAAGTGTTGCAAATTATCATGTGAAGAGTGATTACCTCATGGGTCTATTTTATTTGTTGAGCATGAGTATATATGTGGAACCCAGAAACAGGCAGAGCTATAAAGAGAGAAAACATAGGACTTAGGGATTTGGGCAGGGTCTCCCAAAAGACAGGAGCCGGGGAAGGAGAGGACAACGTGCAGAGAAGGGACCAGGAGAAGGATCCCCTTTGGGTGGCAAAATCAAAGACGGGAGTTTAGAAACAATGAACAAATGAACAAAGTAGGAGTTGCATGTCTTTCCTTCCAGTGACGTGTTCTCTTTGATCAGCTTGTTACCTGCTTTTCTTTTTTCTCTGGACTTTCTCACCTGGTTGTAAAGTGATGATGTAACAGACATCTAACTGTCTTCCCGATCCCCTCTCCCTTCTTATTTGGTAAGAAATAAGACTTGGACTTATTTCTCATTAAGACCTGGACTTGGCTACACCCGTGGCCATCCAGATTAGAGACTGACTTTCCCAGCTTCCCTTGCAGTGAGGAATGGCTGAGTTCAGGTCAGAGAGATCTAAGCGGAAGGATTATGTGGCAACTTCCAGGACTCAACCTTCAGAGACAGCGCGTGGGCGCTTTGCCGTTTTTCCTTCCTCCTAGTGCTTCCATTTCAGCTTTGAGGCTGAGTCCCCAGCTTCGAGGCACAGTGGAACAAGATTCCTGCCCGGGCACTGTCACCCTCCCAGCCTGAGACTGCCAGACAAACTTTCATTTTACAGGGAAATAAGCTTCTGTTTACTTTAAGCCACTGTTCTTTAGGGCTTTCTTCACACGCATCTGAATCTAATCTTAAGTAATATAGGTGTCAGAACTTTGCTCTAATCTACCCTTTTAACTTAATACTGAATCATACATTTTTATTGCCAAACAATCTTTGTAACTATAATTTTTAATGGAGATTTACAACTTCATCTCACAAATGGCCCGTAATTTACATAAGCCCTTCCCTATTATTGGATGTTTAAATTAGTATTTATTTATTTATTTATTTAGCTTTAAAATGTCCCTAGTTTTGTTTGTTTGTTTGTTTGTTTTGAGACAGAGTCTCAAGCTGTCATCCTGGGTAGAGTGCCGTGGCGTCACAGCTCAGAGCAAACCTCAAACTCTCCAGCTTAAGCGATTCTCTTGCCTCCGCCTCCCAGGTAGCTGGGACTACAGGCACCTGCCACAACACCTGGCTATTTTTTTGTGGCAGTTGTCATTATTACTCCAGCTGGCCTGGGCTGGGTTTGAACGCTCCAGCCTCGGTGTATGCGGCCGGCACCCTACCCACTGTGCTATGGGTGCTGCCCTAAAACCTCCTAGTCTTAATATGCACATCCTTACTAGAAAAACTAGATGAGGATAATTATTTTTTTTATTTAGCCAATTACCACAATACTGCCGCTTTCCCTCTCTCTCTTTTTTTTTTTTTTTTTTGATTTGTGCTACTACCTTCAAATTCATACAGTTAATTTCTGGGTTATTTATTATATTTCACTGTTTTATCCATTCTTAGGCCAATATTTTATTCATTTTAATTTTCATACCTGTAAAATGGCCTAACTATAGCTGTTATTAAAATACTTATGGCTTGAATTTTTTTAAACTTGGTTCAGTCTGTGTTATTCACATACCTAATAAACACATTTTCATTTTTAGAGCTGAATCTGCTGTTTAAAAACAATGCTAATAATGATGATACCTTGCTTTCAGTCTAAACAATATTTAGTTCACAGCTCCATCAGACATATCGTTTTATTTGAGTCCTACATGGAGCTATTATATTATTCAGATTAGCCCCATTCAACCACTCGGTCTTCCAAAATTTAAAACCACAGGATTTTTAAAAGGAAGTTCCAATCAGGCTCACTGAAATTGTTGTGAAATGCTCCTAAGAAGACAGCTGTCAACTCCTTTGGCGAGAGCCCCAGCGTTTGCTTCAGATTATTGATGGAGTACCACAGTCAGGTCAAAGCCAGTTAGCCTCTTGCTAACTTTGGTTGCAGCTGTCTGCAGTCATGCTGAGCATGAGAGGCCTCGCAGCTCAGACCATCAGAAAACTGTTCTTTGCCTGCTTCAAAAATAAATCTCTCTAAAGTAGGACAAGTAATTGAAGCTTTTCAATTTTTCAGCTTGGGGCCTCAACTCTGATCTTGAGTTGATGAAGCATTAGTAGATCTGTGTAGAAAAGAGGTGAGAAGCTGTTGTTTGAATAATAAAGCATGAGAGGGACATTTTGCAGATTCTCAGTTTGCCCTGCTGACACAGGATGATATACCATTCTCAGACTTCAACTGGCCTCTCAGAATAGCATCCATTATGTGCAGAGCAATATGGGATGAATATATTCTTCTGTACTTCAAGTACTTTAACTACCAATAAGGTATGCTTCAAGGGTAGGACAAAATTCAAGCAATTTCTAAGATAAGGTATGTTTAAAAAAAATAAAAAAGCCTAAGTGCCAACTAGATCAGCTGGAAATTCTCTGTAACTATCTATCTATACAAATGTGTTTTAAAATGCTATCAAGAAAAGGAAATAGCTACTTTAATCAGTAGCAGGAAAGTGAAATGGAAGTCCTCTCAGGTGATGTGTGTAGATACCTTTAAGAAATTCCATAGAAGTTAACTTTGACATGAAGGTAGTGGAAGGCAGAAAAATGGATTGCATGGTGATAATGATCAGATTGGAAATGAATCATCGGGGCATTTACGGCCATGAAACAGTCTTAGCTTAAGTCAAGCTGCTTATAGCACAAGGAATTTTATGAAATAAAAAAACTAAAGGGAACAGAAGAAAGGCTGTTCTAAGTCAGAGTTTCCCAAATTGGTGCCAAAAGAACAATGGCTACAGGATGTAAATACGTGTGCCATTAAAAAAGTGTTGCCGGCTCGGCGCCTGTGGCTCAAGTGGCTAAGCCGCCAGCCACATACACC
>NW_003852443.1:7208016-7232801 GCF_000181295.1 Otolemur garnettii
CCCGCCACAACACCTGGCCATTTTTTGGTTGCAGCCATCATTGTTGTTTGGCGGGCCCGGGCTGGGGATTCGAACCCGCCACCTTAGGTATATGTGGCTGGCGCCTTGAGCCACAGGCGCCGAGCCCTCACAGTCTTTTCCAGAGTTAAGTTTTATATTGCCTTTCCATTTTGTACCCGATATTATACTTCTCCAGTTTTATTCAAAACTACATATTAATCTATTAATTTATTCAATAAGCATTTAGTGAGCACTGACCATATACAATCTGAGTCTCTGCTTTCAAATCACTGCGTCTAGTGGAAGAGATAGCATAGTCCGTAATAAATGCCATGACGGAAGTTAGACAAGAAACAAGCCAAATTCTTGAACTGTGAGAAATCAGGGGAGGTTTTCTAGAAGGGATGAAACTTAACTGAGTCCCTCCAAGGGCAAATAGGAGTGAGGCAGATGAATAATGAGTTGAGGTCATGAGAGCAGACAGCAGAAGCATAGAAGCGGGAAGTTGTATAGTGTTGTGGGACTCTGGATAAGGAGCAAGGCAGGGAAATAAGTTTGGAGTCGGAGTTCAAGAGACACCAGCTCATGAAGGCCCTTGCATGCCATCCTAAATATTCTGGAGCTTGCACATGAAGAAGATCCAACTGACAGCAGCAGGGCAAAGGGATTAGAATGAGAGATGACAAGAGGCTCTGGCAGTGGTCCAAGGGAAAAGTGATGATGACCTGGAATACGATATGGGAGACAGGAAGGGGGTTACAAAGTCAAGGAACAAGAATAGAAACAGGGAGTCTCTCAATGAAGAGATGAAGAGATGAATGTGGCCCAGAACTGCGAGATGAAAGTGAGGCTGGAGAGGGGATTGGTTTGAGATACATTCTGCAGGTATACGTCAGAGGACTTGTTATTAGACCAAATGATTTGTAGATGTAGACAGTTAGGGAAGGGAGGGTCTCTGCCTGAAGTAGCTGAGCAGGTCCCCTGTTCTGAGCTGCACAAGCAGAATTAAAAGAAAACTCTTTTTTGAACATGTTCAGTGAGACACGCAAGAGAATGAAGGCCAGGCATGGTGGCTTGCTCCTATAATCCCAGCACTCTGGGAGGCCAAGGCAGGTAGTCTGCTTGAGCTAAGGAGTTCAAGACCAGCCTAAGCAAGAGTTAGACCTCTATCTCTACTAAAAAAACAAAAAAAGGAGCCAAGCATTGTGGCAGGCACCAGCTACTTGGGAGGCTGGGGCAAGTGGATCACTTGAGTCCAGGAGTTTGAGGTCGCTGTGCGCTATGATACCATGGCACTTTACCAAGGGCCAGAAGGACTCTGTCTCAAATAAAAAAAAAAAAGAGGGAGAGAGAGAGAATGGCAAGCTGATTACTGTATATCCAAGTGTTGAATGCAGAGGAAAGGTGTAGGCTCTCTGAGATATTAATCTGAAAATCTTTAGCATATAACATAGATCCTGTGTTTGAAGTAGTAGAATGGAGAAGATTCTCTCTGGACACACACAGAAAGAGGAGAAGACTTAAGATACAGAATATCAAGGGCAGGAAAATCAGAAGTAGACAACTACGGCAGCCCAAGAATGGTCTAGGAAGTGGGAGTTAAGTAAGATGAGAGATGAAATGTCTGTCTGATTTGTCAAGTAGGAACTCAAGGGTTGAGGAATAAATAGGATATGAAGAAAATGGAAATGTAGGAAATATGAGAGAAATGTATGAGGTGCAATGCTGGAGTTGGCAAGGAAATATGGCAAGATTAGGCATGAGTGATGTCACAGATAAACTTGACATAGAAGGGGAGAAAATTGAAGGGTTTTTTTTTTCCTTCCTGAAAAACTCTTTCCTGTATAAAATAGAAGCAAATTAGTCTCCTGAGATAAAGAAGGATGTGGAATACTTCAGAGGGTTTAAAAAGACTAGTGAAGATTTGCAAACAAACGTGGGGAATAAATGAGTGAACCACTGGCAATGGACTCATGTAATTGTTTTTGTTTGTTTTTGAGACAGTCTCACTTGGTCACCCTCAGTAGAGTGCTGTAGTGTTATAGCTCACAGCAACCTCAAACTTTTGAGCTCAAGTGATCCTCTTGCATCAGCCTCCCAAGTAGCTGGGACTACAGTCACCCACCACATGCCCAACTATTTTTAGAGAGGAGGGCTCACTCTGGCTCAGGCTGATCTCGAATCCATGAGCTCAGGCAATCCATCCGCCTCAGCCTCCCAGGTGCTAGGATTATAGGAGTGAGCCACTGCACCTGACGACTCATGTCATTGTTATTGGACACCACTGATGGCCCTGCTAAGTGGACTCCAAGATGCTGAGGGGCCCTGGTCCATAACTGTATGCAAGGCAAATTTAGTATTTAAGTAAAGTGCTAATTTTTTTCTTTTCTTTTTTTTTTTTTTTTTGAGACAGAGTCTCACTATGTCACCCTTGGTAGAGTGCCATGGTGTCCCAGCTCACAGCAACCTCAAACTCTTGGGTTTAAGCGATTCTCTTGTGTCAGCCTCCAAAGTAGCTGGGACTAGAGGCACCCACCACAACACCTGTCTATTTTTTGGTTGTAGTTGTCATTGTTGTTTGGTAGACCTGGGCTGTGTTCAAACCCACCAGCTCTGGTGTACGTGGCCAGCGCTCTAGTGGCTAAGCTACAGACACCAAGCCTAAAGTACTAATTTTTATAGAGGACTGATGAAATTCTGGACTAGTGTCCTAAGTCAGTTTGGGCTGTTATAAAAGTACTGCAAGCTGGGTAGTTTATAAACAGCAGAAATGTATTTCTCACGGTTCTGAAGGCCTAGAAGTCTGAGATCAGGATGCTAGGATGGCTAGCTTCTGGTGAGGGCCTCTTCCAGTGTGCAAACTATCAACTTCTTGTGTCCTGATATAGCGGGAGCCCAGGTCTCTGCCTTCTTTTTACAAGGGCACTAATACCATTCAAAAGGGTAATGCTCACAATCTAACTACCTCCCCAAAGGCCCACTTCAAAATAGCATCACCTTGGGGGTTAGATTTAACCTAAGAATTTCAGAAGATACAAACATTTAGTCCATAACACCTGCCTTTTGGTCAATTACCCACACCTCATATAAGCCTGGCAAGTGGAGTCAAACAAACATAACTCAAAAACTCCACCACTCACCTGGCACTGCTGACACCTGGATTAAAGTCTAGGTGCAGAGAAGGAAATAAATCATCTTAATGCTGCATTCTAGAGATCAAAGTTACCCAGAAGGCATAGTTTCAAGATATATTTCATCGCTTGTGACTTTAAATTATTAAAATAGTCACAAAAATAATTATTATAATAACAATAATTATTCATTATATTATTGAAATTTTTACCTTCCTTGTTGAATACTGTAAATCTAAAATTTACTTATCTGAATGTCCTTTCCCTCTCCTTCTTTCTCTCCTCTCTCTCTCTTCCTTCCTTCCTTCTGTTTTTAAGAATAGGCTCTCACTCTGTTGCCCATGCTGGTATGCAGTGGTATAATCCCAGTTCACTGTAGTGTCCAAATCCTGGGCTCAGTGATCCTCCTGCCCTAGCATCCTGAGTAGCTGGGACTCCAAATGCACCCTTGGCTAATCCTTTTTTTTTGTTTTCAGTTTTTGGCCAGGGGTGGGCTTGAACCTACCACCTCCAGCATATGGGGCCAGCGCCCTACTCCTTTGAGCCACAGGTGCTGCCCATGGCTAATTCTTTTTTTAAAAACTTTTTTGTAGAGATGATTCTTTTTTGCCCAGGCTGGTCTTAAACTCCTGGCCCCAAATGATCCTCCCATTTCAGCCTCTGAACGCACTGACATGAGAGGTGTGTGCCACTATACATGGCTTGAATATTTTTTTCTGATAGGTAAGAAAGTGCATGTTTTTTAGCTAAAACTGTACTCAAAAATATAAAAGAGAAATAAATTCCAGAATTCTCTGGAATATGATGTTACTATTAGGAGGGGGGGAAAAAGTAATTCAGAGTTAGAAAGCAACTTAAGGGCGAAATCTGGTATGAAATAAAATTTTAAAATAAGGCATTTGTTGAATACAGATGCTAAGACAGAAACAAATAAAACAAAATAAGACATTTAACTACATTCCCATCAAAAATCACAACCTATTATTTATTTACATAAACTATGAATATATATTGATGTATATTATACTTCCTACTACAACTTTCATAATCTCAAGAGTTGGATGTGAACGTCAAAAGTATAAAGGGTTATAACACAAGGACCTGGGAATCAATGATCTCCCTCTACCACAGTGTTTTTCAAGCATTTCTTATCTCATGGCACACTTGAACCTATAGTTAAACTTCTGTGGCACACTTAAATTATGTTGATTAAAAAATAGGGAGATTTTTAAAAACAATGTATTTACTGTGCTTTGAACTTCTTTTGAAATATCAAGGCAATAGATGATCTAATACAAGGTGGGGGATAGGGGAATGAGGGAGCAGAGCAGGAGAGGGGGGTTCAGGTACATCTCTTGGGGATAGGAAACAATTATAAGAGGAACTTGACCTAACAATCAGTGTAACCTAATTCTTTGTACCTTCAGTGAACCCCAAACAATAAAAAAAGAAAGAAAAGAAAAGAATTTATGAATGGTCTTTAAAAAATTTCACAGCATGCCGGTTGAAAATCACTGCTCTATCAGTCAGTATAATATAGTGATTATGAGTGTAGGCTATAGGTCAGATTGCCTCGCCTCAAATTTTACTCAATTATTTCTAGCATAAAAACTTCAACTAATGATTTAACCTGTTTACCATTATGTTTTCTAAAGTATTGGAGCCCTTTTTATAGTACAGGCTGTCCCATGGGTTACCCCTAAAGTCACCATTAATAGGGAAAATGAGAAATTATGGCTAAATGTACCTTTATTTACAAAATATTATTTACAAACTTTTACAAATTATTTACAAAATATTCTCCACATGTTGGTCACTTCTTTGTAAAATTTTGTAATAAATATTTTGTAAATAAAGGTATATTTAGCTATAATTTCCCACTTTCCCTATGTATGGCAACTTTAGGAGTGACCTTTGGTACACCCCGTAGACGTCTTAAAGAATTTTTTTGAAAATTAAATGAGATAATACATATAAAGTGATATAAGTGCTCAATAAAAGCTAAAGCAGGCCTTTAATTTTTTCCCCAATTTGTGGATTATCAAAACAGAAATTCTTATGTAAGAGATGTATTTTGAAACTAAATGGACTAAGTTAATTTGAGAAAATATATTGTATTTATTAAAGAATATTACTCTTGTTTAAGTACAAAGGTAATTTCCTGTTTCATTCACTCATTCAATAGTCAGTGAATATTTATTGAACAGCTATTAGGAGCCAAACACTATTCCAGGTGTTTGGCACAGAGAATACATCAGGGAACAATAAAAAACAAAGACCCCCTGCCTTTGTGGAGTCTAATTCTAGCAGAGAGAGAGATAGTAAAAAATACACACAAGAAGTAATTTTCGAGTGTGTTAGTAGGTGAATGCTATTTCCCAGATGCTATTGAGGAAAAACCGTACAAAGTAGGGAGTATGGGGAATTGGGAGCAGAGGTTGGGATGCTGAGACCTGAGAACAGAAGGGGGTTAAGGGAGGTTGTAATTTTAAGTAGTATAATCGAGGTAGTCTTAATAAGAAGGGAGATTACCTTTTCAAAAATACTCGCAGGAAATGAGGGAGTGATCTTTTGAGTTCGTTTCTAGGGCTGCCACAGCAAAGCACCACGGACTGTGTGCATGAACAACAGAAATGTATTTTCTCACTGTTCTGGAGGTTAGAAGAAGTCTGAGATCAAGGCGTCAGCAGAATTGATCTTCTCTGAGGCCGCTTTCCTCAGCTCGTAGGTGACCCTCTTCCCCTTATGTCTTCACATGGCTTTTCCTCTGTGTCCAAATATCCTGTTTTTATAAGGACACAGTCATCTTGGATTTGGGCCAATTCTAACTCTCTCATTTAACTTAACTACACCCTAACAGCCCTATCTCTGTTAAATAGTCATAGTACGAGGTAATGAGGTTAGGACTTCAACATACAAATTGGGGGAACACAATTCAGGCCTACCAAGAATATCCCAAGCAAAAGGAAAGCAATTCACACAAACACTCTAAAATGGTAACTAGAGGTATTGGAGAACAACCAGGGCCAAGGCAGGGGGAGAGTGAGTGAGACTGGGTGGAGCTCAGATTACACAGGGCCTTGTATTTTTTTTTTTTTTGCAGTTTTTGGCTGGGGCCAGGTTTGAACTTGCCACCTCTGGTGTATGGGGCCAGCGCCCTACTCCTTAGAGCCATAAGTGCCACTCCACACAGGGCCTTATAGACAATTGTAAGATTGTGGTATCTTCCTGAGTAACATGGAGAAATACGATCAGACTTTCAGTAGGGTAGCAACACATTTGCCTTATATTTTAAAAGAACCACTGACCGCTGTCAGGAGCAAGGGGAGCAGGAAGCCCAGTTATGAGTGTCCTGC
The DNA here is from genome assembly GCF_000181295.1 of Otolemur garnettii. NCBI lineage: Eukaryota > Metazoa > Chordata > Mammalia > Primates > Galagidae > Otolemur > Otolemur garnettii. The sequence continues at coordinate 7,214,504 of NW_003852443.1, forward strand.
CATGATCTAGGAGAGGGGACAAGGCTCACACAGACAAGGGCTGAGCTGCAGACAGTCAGGATGCACTTTGATATCCATATATTCATCAATCAAGCATTTATTAAGTGCCTACTGATGGCCAAGTTGGGACTTCTAATGGGGGTGGGGAGTAGAAATTTGGATAAATTCATAACCAAAATGATGGATACAACAAAGGGAGGGAACTAAGAGAAAATGTTTCTCTTCAAAGAGAAAAAAACGAGACAGAGAGAGACTTATAAAGACAGCAGAACGTAAAATCATTAAATGATTCTGAAAGGAATTTAATTAGAAATCTGCTCAACTATTAAGAAATTTGTTTATAAGGCTAGGAAAGATGATACCCTAATTTTTTTTGAAAGTCTGATTCCATCCATTTCCCCTTACCTTTTTGTTTCTCCTTATTTCTTACATTTAAAATAAAAATGGACATTTTTTTCTATTTTCATACATCTAAAGACATCTGGTTGCAGCATGTGGATCATTTCAAAAGCCCTGGAAGGGAAAGAACAAAAGTGAAGCCAAGGGCAAGATCCAGAGGGGTGAAGGGACGAGGAAGGAGAAAGGGAAGGAGGCAGGCTTGATGAGGGCGCTGAGCAGGCAAAAGTCATCCGGCCCCATTCTGCAGAACAGACTAACAAATCACTTACACTGCATTTTGATTAGGGACCAAAAGGAAAATGACGGGGCTCTTATAATTAGCATTAACAACTATCATGTTTTTGAAGTACCTTGTATTGGTTAGCTAAGGCTGACTAACAAAACACAGTCACACCCCACATAAAAATGATTCAGCCAAGGACATACTGCAAATATAGCAGTGGTTCCATACTATGGGAACATAGCATTTTTACTGGACCTTTATGTTTAGACACACAAATACTTAATATTATGGTATACAAGCCACAGGATTCAGTAGAGTACATGTTGCTCGAGTTTGAAGCCTGAGAGCACTAGGCTATCCCTCATAGCCCAGGTGTGTAGTGGACTCTACCCTCCAGGTTTGGCAGACAGCACAGAGAGCACAACAAAATCTCCCAGTTCCATGTTTCCCATCATGAAGGGACACGTGACACAGACCAGTGGCTTCAACAACAAAATTGTGCTTTCTCACAGTTGTGGAGGCTCCTGAGGCTTCTGTCCTTAGCTTGTAGATGGCTGCCTTCTCCTGCCTCCTTCCTGTGTACTCACAAGTCCCTGGTGTCTCTCTGTGGGTCCACACTTCCTGTTCTTCTAAGTACACCAGTCGGATTAAATTACAGACCTCCCAAATGATCTCATTTTAACTTAACCACTTCCTTAACCATTCCCAAATACAGTCCCATTCTGAGGTACAGGAGTTTAGGACTTCAAAATATTTGGGGGAGGGGGCAGGAAGGAGACAGTTCAACTCCCAACAATGGTCTTAACCAACTTCATTTAATTATTTTTTAATTTTTTAAAAATTTTTTAAAACTTTATTCAAATTAATATAAGGGAATTTTTTTTTCAGATATTCCTTGACTCCAGGTAGGAGTTTAATTTATAACTTTAACGAGAATGAAAACTAATGGAGCATAAAGTACAGTACTTTGGCCTTTAGTAGCATTCCAACAAAGATGTCATAAACATTTGAACTGGCCCAGTGGTTCATGCCACTTTGGGAGACAGAAGCAGGATGATTGCTTGAGGCCAGGAAGTTGAAACTAGACTGAGCAACTTAGTGAGACCCCCATCTCCACAAAAAGTACAAAAATGAGCTGGACATGTGCCTATAGACCCAGCTACCTAGGAGGCTAAGGCAGAAAGACTGCTTGAGCCCAGGAGTCTGAGGTTGAAGTGAGCTATGATCACTCCAGCCTGAATGACAGAGAGAAAATAAATAAATAATTTTTTTTAAAAAACCTCTCAAACCATTTGAACCACTGCCTTTTAGATATTAGGAAACTAAAGTTTGATGGGCAAAGTGAGCCTTCAGGCCATATGTTACAACTGTAGGATTTTCAGGTAAAGCACTTAGATTAATTAGCTTTCTCTAAAGTTCTGTAAATAGAACAAAAGATACAGAATCTATTTTAACTCAGCTGACTATGTGTGAAGCTAATGCATAATTTCTATCACCATGCAGTATGTTCAGTTGATTTTATTTATTACAATTCTTAGGGTAAAATATTTCAGAAATAAAATTAAAGAGAAGTTTTCTACATTTGGGGCGTTTTAAAAATTCTCCACAGCTTGAGAGTAATTAGTTGTCCATATTAAAGGTTGGCTGGCCAATAAGGAGGTATAGAGGGATATTAATTCTCTGCTGAAACTCAAAGCAAAAAAAATTCATGTAAGATACTGAGAGACCACTCCATGTTTCTTATCAGAGTTCACTCTTTGTGGAGCAGTGGGAACTGTAGTTTGGGCTAAGTTCTTAGGAATTGGAGTCAAAGCATCTATTACATTTTATGAAATGAAAATGTGTGCTTGAGTGTCTATTATATTTTCTACAAACTTTTCTTTCAAGTGTAAATAAATATTTATCTCTCCAAAATGATACCTATTTCTCTTCCTCTGTACTTATTGAAGAAAATATGGATCACTGAAGATAAAGCAAAATCTAACGCTTTGACTCTACAGCTGTTAGAATTTCCATCTCATAGCTGTCTTGTGTTCCTGTTTAAACATTTGCTTATAAAGATGTGTTTAGGGATGGCTGCTATCGTGTGTCAGTTTCACAGTGGGCAATGCTGTCAGTCAATTAGATTGTTCCTTTTTTTTTTTTTCTGGCCTATCTTTTCAAGTTGTGAATTCTAAATAAGTAATGTGTTAAATTATCTCACATAATTTAAATATGGCATGTCATTACCATTGGCCACCAAGTAGAATATTTAATTTTAAATCCTTTCTCTATTCACTTACCACAGAAATGGTTCTGTGATCAATTTGACCTTTTCCCATAATTGCAAAATAATTAACAAGGATTAAGGATCTGAAACATTTTTAACTAATCACTAAAGGACAACATTGCATTTCTTATGACTAGCAAATATATATTTTCTATAAAATATGTTAGATATACTTATTTATTTCATCCATTCAACTCATATTTATCAAGTGTTTACTACGTACCAGGAACTGAAATCATGGAGTTCATATCTCTAAAGTAAATAAAACAAACAGGTGATTTACTATTTTGAAAGGCATTAAGTGCTACAGAGAAAAACAAAAGCAGGGAAAGGAAGTTGGGAGTGTGCTGTTTGAGGGTAAAGGGGTGCAATTTAACAAAGAATGGTCAGGGAAGATAACATCTCTGCAAAGATGTGAAGGAAATAAGGGAGTGAAAAGTGGATGTCTGGAGGACAGTTAGGTGATTGACCATCCCGGCTTGCCTGGAGCTAAGGAGTTTCCCAGAGTTTCAGACTTTCAGTGCTAAAACCAGGGCAGTGCCAGCCCTGGAAAATGAGGACAACTGGTCACCTGAATGTTCCAGACAGAGAATAAAGGAAGAACAAAGGCCGCAAGACAGGAATATGCTTTGGAATTTCAGGAACTGGTAAGGAGACCAGTGGAGCTAGAGAGGAGATGAGGTCAGAGATAACAGGGATCATGGGCCTTGTAGTTAATGCCATGGAATCCCACCCATGTTCTCTCCTCAGGGCTGATACACCTGTCCCCAGCTGCTGCCACCAAGTGTCTTTCGGCAGTATTTGCCCTTGACTGCAGGGAACTTCCTCCCTCAAGGTAGCCTAGAAATTAAAAAAAAAAAAAAAAATTAGGAAAAATATACGTCATGAAAACATAAAATATCTGTAAATGCTAATCTATTTTATCATTTACTACCATAAAATAGACCCCAATATATGGTAAAAAGTTAAAATTATTTAAAACTAATGCATGCTAGGCCAAGCACAGTGGTTTACGCCTGTAATCCCAGTACTTGGGGAGCTGAGGTAGGTGGATGGCCTGAGCTCACTGGTTCAAGACCAGCCTGAGCCAGAGTGAGTCCTCATCTCTAAAAATAGCTGGGCATTGTTGCGGGCGCCTGTAGTCCCAGCTACTTGGGAGGCAAAAGAATCATTTGAACCCAAGAGTTTGAGTTTGCTGTGAGCAAGAATGCCACTGCACTCTACCAAGTGTGACGAGTGAGACTCTGTCTCAAAAAACAAAACAAAAAAACTAATGCATGCAAACACTTGCAGACCGTACATGGTACCATTTGCAGTTGAAAAAAAGGTAAACAAATGAAAACATTCAGCATTAAATCCTAACTGTATAAAATTAACTATAGTACATATTGTATGGCTATAATAATTACATACACACCTCCTGTTGCATTGAACTCAAGTACTGTATCTGCTTAAAATACCAGGCGATGCTAATTACCTCAGTGTAAGCAGTTCACCTCTCCAGTATATTTTATTATCACAGTAAATAGTGATCTCTCATGATTCTGCAGTATTCCTTACTGAGTTTAGTGCAGTACTGTAGACAATGAATAACACCATGAGACCCATATTAAGTGCCACTAGTGATGTTGGAAGTGCTCCCAAGAAGCAAGGAAAAGTTACAGCATCACATCAAAAAGTTGCATTGCTTGATATATGCCAGAGATTGAGGGCTGCAGCCATGGTCACCCACTATTTTGAACAGATGATTCATCTTATAGACAGATAATATAAAACTTAAGATATCGAAATAGACAGTACATTACTATAAATGTATTTTCTCTTCCTTACAACTTTCTTAATAACATTTTTATTTCACTAGTTTACTTGTATAAGAATACAGTATATAATATATATATAACGTATGAGTTAATTGACTGTTTCTGTAATCAGTAGGCTTCTGGTCAACAGTAGGCTATTAATATGTTTGGGAGAGTCAAAAGTTATACTCAATTTTTGAGGGGTCAGTGGCCCTAACCCCCATATTATTCAAGGATTAACTGTAGTCCCCCCTTTTTTTCTTTGTCACATGCACACAGAGAGAAAAATATAGAAGTTTCTTAATTGCTTATTTCAAATTATACTTCTGAGCTTCATTACAATTATTGAACAGGAAGGAAGAACTGGGCTATAACCCAAATGGAAATTTTAGGTCTGCTAAAGTGTTGGCATTTCCCCCTGTGTTGCCAAATGCAGAGAGTAAGTAGATCAACTCTTCAGCTCATGCAAGACATTTCTATGTTCCCGGATGGGTCCCATCATATGGAGAATTCCATTGTGCTATTGGGATGCCAGTTGGTTTTTTTTTTAAAAGAAGTAGGTACATCAAAAGCAACAAGCAAAAGAGAAGTTCTTGTCCTCGAGGGTTTTTTCTACTCATCTATGAGTAGAATATTGAAAATGTTCATAATAAATGGCTTACTCCAGCATCCCTCAGAACCTTAATTTCCTGTGGAACCAGCATTTGTAGGCAGTAAGGGGATTGAGGAAACTTCAAATGGAGAGACAACTAACTCCTTTTTAATCATATGCGCCAACTTAAATGTTCAGCTGCCCAAGAATTATACTAACTGCATTTAATATGGCCAACATTTTATATTTCAGGATTCACTGAAGAGTTTCCAGGCAGACAGTGGACTTCAAATTCATATTATTTAGGAACACGATGAATAGGAAAATATTAAGCATGTGGCAGCTACACTCTTTATTATATACATGAAGAGGCCTTTTGTCCCTCAGTACAAAATGTTGTTTTTAACAAACTCATTCAGTGTAAAAGTTTCTCTGACATATGAAATTTTTCTGAATATATATGAATTTTTTGTATGGTTAAAAATTTCTAGAAACTAGTAAGTTTAATTTACTTTCACCTATAATCTCTGTATCCAGTGCTAACTGTCCAGACTCAGAAATAGACAAAAAATACCCTTTTGTTTTATAGCCTATTTATAAAGCTGTGGGAATACAGTGGTTTGAGGGTAAACAGATCTGACTGTTTTCCCAAATCTGGAACTTATCCACACATGAACTAGAATAATAGACTTTGGAAGCAATACGTCCTACAAAAATGAGGTTCTAATAGAAAAGCAAAATTTGAAAGTTTCTTCAACATAAACTTAATTTTTAAAAAAGGACAATGGGGCGGTGCCTGTAGCTCAGTAGGTAGGGTGCCAGCCACATATATGGAGTCTGGCGGGTTCAAACCCATCCCGGGCCTGCTAAACAACAATGAAATCTGCAACAAAAAAATAGCTGGGCGTTGTAGTGGGCACCTGTAGTGGGCACCTCCTAGCTGCTTGGGAGGCTGAGGCAAGAGAATCACTTAAGACCAAGGGTTTGAGGTTGCTGTGAGCTGCGACACCACGGCACTGCACCCAGGGTAATAGCTTGAGACTCTGTCTCAAAAATATAAATAAATAAAAATAAATTAAAAATGGACAATAGTGGGGACCCAACCACTCTGAGTTCCAGGGCTCACTAAACAGTTTCACAACTGCCAGCAAATCTCTTCAGAGCCCTGGCCTTTTTCTCTATTAGATGGATTGATACCTACTCTATCTCTGAGCTGATTACATGCATGTGAGCATAATTTGAGAACTAGAAAGAAAAACAAGGTGCTATTTTTTCATTTCTTTTACTTTTTAATGGAAGTAAAAGCCACATATTCTCTCCTTACATTGGAACACAGTTTTCAAATTAACTGATGCAATATGCAAGTAAAGTGCTTTTAGATCTTTAGAAAACATTTTATATTCACATAAAATCAAATGCAAATATACACACGCACGTAAACCTCTCAGCTACCAGAATCCTACAATGTGCACACACAGTAGCTCAGTTTGGATCCCCATTGAATGAATCAGTGAAACTAAAAGCAACAGAGGATTAATGTTTATTATAAAAAATCATAAGTTTTTTTTAACATATTAAAGCTAGTAATTTCTACAGATGATAAAGGTTTTAATTTCTTTAGTTATATTTGAATTTCACAGATCTGTAGTTTTACAAATAGAAATCTGGACTCATTCAGTGATATCATCCAAATGTATTAGATGCTATTTAAATTACCAAATGATAATTCCTTGTGAAAGAATCAAAAAATTACTAAATATTAGAGTTGCACATTCCTTTAACCAATATGAGTAAATGTTCCTTTATGGAGTTCAGCACATCAGAGATTAGGTAACATGTCACTGTTGTCCTTTCACCTAGCCCAAACCAGAAAGGTCTCTGTGTATGACCTTCAGAATGGGTCAGTTTCCTCTCCCTTCTGGGTCATCATCAGTGGGGTCCACTTTATCTTGATTATAAGGTCATTAATTCAATACATATTTTTTCATTTTAGTGTCTTAAATGATTTAGGAAATAAAAAATTATGTTAGAGTTGCTTAAACTAATCATGGTTGTTAACAAATCTTACTCTGTACCACCAGAGATGTTAGTCCAAGAGCTTTATGTGCATTAACTTAATCCTCCCAATAATCTCATGAGATAGGTATGACTACTGTCCTTGTTATACTGACAAAAACATGAGGTAGAGAGAAATATAAAATCTTACCTAAGGTGACCCAGCTTGTAAGTCCTAGAGCCAGGATTTGAACCCTGACTAGCTGGCTCCAGAGCCAGTGCTGAGCAACAGTCTTTATTGTTGTCATCGAAAGGGCTTCATCATACTTAAGTGTGTCATTCTACATTTTCTTAGAGTCACTCCCTACAAAGCTGGAATAAAAATCACATCTTACCAAACATGCACTTGCAGATCCTCTATGCTAGGGACTGGCAAACTTCTTCTAAAGGACAAGATAGTAAAGATTTTAAGCTTTGCAGGTCACTCAGTGTCTGTTGCAACTGCTTGAATATGATACTATTGCACAAAAGCAGCCACAAACAATGTAAGCGAATGAGCATGGCTTTATTCCAATAAAACTTTATTTACAAAAGCAGGCTCTGGGCCAGACTTGGCCCATGGGCCATAGTTTGCTAATTCCTGTTCTAGCCTTACTCTTTTTTATTCACCCAAGTGACTTGCAACTTTTCATGGGCACAGCTTTAGTTTAGCAGGAAATGGCTCCTGTTCTTGCCTGAATGCACAAACAGCTCTCAAAAAAAGACTCTTTCCTCATATGTTACTTATTCCACAGCCTTTTCTTTGCCTTTCTTCCCAATTCTAAGCCCTAGGTTTAAACCTTGGGTGCCAATTTCCCATTCTTTGTAGAAAGTTCAATACGTTTTTGTTATTGAAACTCCTAAATAAAACATTTAGATTTTTATTATGCATCTTTGTTCCCCCAATGTGATAGACTGCAATTTTACTACCCTCGCTATAATAATGACTCAGGAAATGATCATTAATTGGACATTAAAAACATGAGATAAACATTTGTTTGGAAAAAGGATTTGATCACATAATCAAACTAAAAGTCATCAGTAATGGAATAAACGGGAATTATTTGTAATGTGATGGGAAGTACACAATGTTACCTATATGATATTTTTAGCTAAAATGTTTAACCTAAGTCTGATCATGAGGAAAGAATCTGACAAATCCAGAATATGGGACATTCTACAAAGTAATTGGATTTAGATTCTGAACAAAACAAAGAAAAAAATTGAAGCCCGTTTTGGCTTACATGAAAAAAATATGACACCAAATGCAAGGATTAACCTTGATTGGACCCCAGACCTAAAAAAACTATAGCTTTTTTGTTGAAACTTCCAAATAAAACATTTAGATTTTTATTATGCATTTTTGTTCTCCAAATGTGAAAGACTACAATTTTACTACCGTCAGTATAATAATGATTCAGGAAATGATCATTAATTGGACATTAAAATGAGACAAAAATTTGACAAAAATGTACTGAAACACTTTTTTTAGCTTGAAATGAATATTAGATGGTATTACTGAGTCAATTTTAAGTTTCTTTTGTGGAGTGCTGAAAAGGCATTCAGTATTTCTGCTGTCAAAGAACTCACCACCTATGGGGTGAAGACAGAATAATAAGCATATATTTGAGTTTCTCTATACCTAGATAATCATTATATAAGTTGATATATAAAAAAACAGAGATGTCACAATAAGTCCACATAGTTATCAGACTCCATAATAAGGCACATAGTTATTAGAAAGCCAAGTTTGGACCCAGCTATTAACCATATGAAATGTGTAGTCTAAAAGAGAAGGTAAAAAAATGCCTAAGTCATACTCTGCCTTGTAAATTCCCCATGATATTTAAAATAAAATACCAAGGGGATTCCTCCTCCCACCAAAAATGAAGAGAGATAACATACAATTAAGTAAAGTGAAGCTTCAAGGAAAAAAAGACATTTAGAAATAGATCTTGAATAAAAGAATGGATTTCAGCATGCAGATATGGTAGAAGTTCCCATTCCCAAAGCACAGAGCAGGAAGAGGCCTGTGCCTGAAAGGATAAGTGATCGAGTTTTCTCAAGGCACAGAAGACAGACAGTAGGTAAAAGTCACTTTGTAAAAGTCTTTGATGGCCAGGCTGAGAAGCAAACATTTAATTCAAGTATCCACGTTTTTGAATGAAGCAGTACTTTTATTTGGCTTACAATTTTAGGATAATTAATCTAGTAAAAGAATACTGATGGAAGCAGATTAAAAATTGAAAATAAGGAGAAAGAGTTAGGTGATATATTCATCTTTTCCTGCTACCAGAATAAAATATCACAGGTGAGGGGGTTCAAACAACAGATATATACTGTCTCACAGTTTGGAAGAATATTCACCTCCCAGTTTTAGCTCCCCTAACTTAATATGAAAAGCAAGAATTTCCAAGTAGTGTCCCTTAAAGATATTTGCTTTTAGCCTATGTCTACCATGAGCCAGATATATTTTTTAATTTCACAATATTATGGAAGTACACAAGTTTTGGTTATCTAGTTTGCTTTGTACAGATTGAGTCAAAATTATAAGGGTGCCCCATACCCAGATAGTGTGTATTGTACCCGTTAGGTGTGAATTTACCCTTTCCCTCTTCCCTCTCCCACCTGCTATATTTCATTGAGTTTTACTTCCATGTGCAAACGTAAGTGTTGATTGATTAGTTCCAGTTCAGGATTGAGTGCATGTGGTGTTTATTTTTCCATTCTTGTGATATTTCACTTAGATCAATGGTTTCCAGTTCCATTAAGTTGTTACAAAATATACTAGATCAGTATTTTTTTAATGGCTGAGTAGTACTCCGGTGGAACAATTAAGTTTGCAAACTCATCCTAGAAAAAGTGCTTAAAAAAAAAATAGAAAAAGTGCTTTAAAGGCTGGATTAGGCCTGGTGTCACTGACTAGCTTCCCAAGGAGACTACTTAGCTGGTGACTATAGTGATATTCAGCAATGAGGTAGGTAGCACATTTTCTAGGATGAGTTCACAAACTTAATGGTCTCACCTTATACACTACATTCTATTAATCCATTCGTGTATTGGTGGATACTTGATTTCTTTTCACATCTTTGTGATTGTGAATTGTGCTACTATAAACATTTGAGTGCATGTGCCTTATTGATAAAACAAATTTTTTCCTTTGGGTTTATATCGAGTGGCAGGATTGCTGGATCAAATGGTAGGTTCTTTAGTTCTTTAAAGTGTCTGCATACTACTTTAGAGAGGTTGTACTAGTTTTCATTTCCATCAATGAATATATATATATATATATATATAACTCAATATATAAGAGTTCCTTTTGGGGTGGTGCCTGTAGTTCAAAGGAGTAGGGCCCTGGCCCCATATACCGGAAGTGGCGAGTTCAAACCCAGCCCCAACCAAAAACTGCAAAAAAAAAAAAAAGAAAAAAAGAGTTCCTTTTTCCCTGCATTCATGCTAGCATCTGTTCTTTTGGGACTTTTTGATAAGCAGTTTTGATTTGCATTTCCCTAATGATTAGAAATATTGAGCATTTTATTATGTGTTTGTTGGTCATTAGTTCATCTTCATTTGAAAGTTTCTGTTCCTGTGTTTTGCTCACTTTTTAATGGGGTTGTTTGAATTTTTCTTGCTGATTTTGTTTGAGTTCTTTATAGAATCTGGTTATAAGCCTTTTGTCAGATGTAGGGAATGCAAATATTTTCTCCCATTCTGTAGGTTGTCTATTTGCTATACTGATCATATTCTTGGCTGTGCAGAAGCTTTTTAATTTGATCAGGTCCCATTTATTTATTTTTGTTGTTTCTGTAATTGCTTTTAGAGGTCTTCTTCATCAATTCTTTGCCTAGACCAGTATCTATAAGAGTTTTTAAAATATTTTCTACTAGAATTTATATAATTTCATTCCTTAGGTTTAAGTCTTTTATCCATCTTAAATTAATTTTTGTGAGTGGCAAGAGGTGTGGCTCTTGATTCAGTCTTCTGCATGTTATTATCTAATTTTTTTTAGCACCATTTATTGAATAGAGATTCTTTTCTCTGCTGTTTTTTTGTTTATTTGTTTATTTTTTTCTGAGAGACAGTCTCACTCTGTCACCCTTGGTAGAGTGCCCTGTCATTATAGTTCACAGCAACCTCAAACACTTTGGCTTAGGTCATCCTCGTTGCCTCAGCCTCCCAAGTAGTCAGGACTACAGATGCCCACCACAATGCCTGGCTATTTTTAGAGAGGGTCTTGCTCTTACTCAGGTTGGTTTTAAAAATTAATCCTGAGCTCAAGCAATCCACCCACCTTGGCCTCCCACAGTGCTACAATTACAGGTATGAGCTGCCATGCCCAGCCATTGGTGTATGTTATTATCTGTTTTGTCAAAGATCAGATGGCAGTAAAGTATTATTTCATCTCTGGGTTGTCCTGATCCATAGGTCTCTGTCTCTGTTTTATCTCAGTACTATGCTGTTTTCGTTACTGTGGGTTTGTAGTACTGTTTAAAGTCTGGTAAAGTGATGCCTCCTGATTTGTTCTTATTGTATAAGGTTGCACTGGCTATTGAGGGTCTATTCTGGTTCCATATGAAACATAGAACCATTTTTTTAAATTAAATCATAGCTGTGTACATTAATGTAGTCATGGGGTACAGTGTGCTGGTTTTATATACAATTTGAAATATTTTCATCAAACTGATTAACATAGCCCTCATGGCATTTTCTTAGTTATTGTGTTAAGACATTTATATTCTACATTTAGAAAGATTCACAGGTACCCTTGTAAGATGAACCATTGGTGTGGTCCCACCAATCACTCTTCATCCACCCATCCTCCCTCCTCCCCTCCCCTACCTCTCCCCTTACCCAATATTCTTGGGTTATAATTGGGTTATAGTTTTCCTTAGAAAGCTATAAATTAGTTTTGTAGTAGTTCTGATTACATTGGATACTTTTCTTCCATTCTTGAGATACTTTGCTAAGAAGAATATGTTCTAACTCCATCCATGTAAACATGAAGGAGGTAAAGTCTCCATCTTTCTTTAAGGGTGCATGATATTCCATGGTGTAAATACCACAATTGATTAATCCATTCGTTGGTCGATGGGCACTTGGGCTTCTTCCATGATTCAGCAATTATGAATTGAGCTGCAATAAACATTCTGGTACAAATATCTTTATTGTACTGTGATTTTTGGTCTTCTGGATATATACCTAGTAGAGGAACTGTAGGATTGAATGGCAGGTCTATTTTTAGTTCTCTAAGTGTTTTCCAAACATCTTTCCAAATGGAATGTATTAGTTTGCATTTCCACCAGCAGTGTAGAAGTATTCCCTTTTCTCCACATCCATGCCAGCATCTCTGGTTCTGGGATTTTGTGATGTAGGCTAATCTTACTGGAGTTAGATAATATCTCAAAGTAGTTTTGATTTGCATTTCTCTGATGATTAGGGATGATGAGCATTTTTTCATGTGTCTGTAGGCCATGTGCCTGTCTTCTTCAGAGAAGTTTCTCTTCAAGTCCCTTGCCCACCCTGAGATGGGATCACTTGTTCTTTTCTTGCTAATACATTTGCGTTCTCTGTGGATTCTGGTTATTAAACCTTTGTTGGAAACATAATATCTTCTCCCATTCTGAGGGCTGTCTGCTTGCTTACTGTGTTCTTGGCTGTGCAGAAGCTTTTTAGTTTGATCAGGTCCTAGTAGTGAATTTTTGATGGTGCTTCAATTGCCCAAGGGATCTCCTCATAAAATGTTCGCCTAGGCCGATTTCTTCAAGTGTTTTTCCTACACTTTCTTCTAGTATTTTTATAGTTTCATGTCTTAAGTTTAATCCAGTGAGAGTCTATCTTAGTTAATGGTAAAAGGTGTGGATCCAGTTTCAGTCTTCTACAGGTCACCAGCCGGTTCGCCCAGCACCATTTGTTAAATAGGGAATCTTTTTCCCTCTGAATGTTTTTAATTGGCTTGTCAAAGATCAGATAATGGTAAGTAGCTGGGTTCATCTCATGGTTCTCTATTCTGTTCCATACATCTACCTCTCTGTTTTTGTGCCAGTACCATGCTGTTTTGATCACTATCAATTTATAGTATAGTCTGATGTCTGGTAGCATGATTCCTCCTGCTTTGTTTTTATTTCTGAGTAATGTCTTGGCTATTTGAAGTTTTTTCTGATTCCATATAAAATGAAGTATTATTTTTTCAAGATCTTTAAAGTATGACAGTGGAGCTTTAATAGGGATTACATTGAAATTATATATTGCTTCGGGTAGTATGGACATTTTAACAATGTTGATTCTTCCCAGCCATGAGCATGGTATGTTTTTCCATTTGTTAACATTTTCAGCTATTTCTTTCCATAGAGTTTCATTGTTCTCTTTATAGAGATCACGTCCTTTGTTAGGTAAACTCCCAAATATTTCATCTTCTTTGGCACTACTGTGAATGGAATAGAGTCCTTGACTGTTTTTTCAGCTTGACTATTGTTGATATATAAAGGCCACCAATTTATGAGTGTTGATTTTGTAGCCTGAGACACTACTATATTCCTTGATCACTTCTAAGAGTTTTGTAGTAGAATCCCCAGTGTTTTCCAGATATACAGTCATATCATCTGTGAAGAGTAAAAGTTTGATCTCTTCTGACCTTATATGGATACCCTTGATCATCTTTTCTTCCCTTAGTGTGTGTGTGTGATCAAAGTGGCTTTTATTCCACCCGGGTGCAGGTGGTGGTGGTGGAGTGATTCCTGACTGGGAAGAAATCCACTGCCTTGAAATTCTTAATATTTTTCTCCTTGAACTTGTGTCTTATAAATGACATTTATTGGCACAATGGAGCATATGAATGAGCAGATTAGATACATACAAATATCTGTTGCTCTCTGCCACCTCATTTGTATGTGAGCCTTCATAAGACTCATAAGCACAGAATTCTGGTGGACCCACAATGTGTGATGTTCGATGAAACACGAACCAAGTGAAAGGCAAGCATGTTATGTCTATGCTTGAGCAAGTTGCGGAAGAGAAAGCTGACACCTCCAAGAGGACACACCTTCCCTTCAAACCAGAACTTACTCTATCCAAACACAGAATGACAATGGCATTCTAAGAAACATGATGACTAAAAATACTATCAGATCCTTTCTTGTTCATGTGGTTTCCCTTACTAGCCACTCAGTAAAGCTGAAGATGAGAACATAAGAGGAATGGGGAAAATAGGGTAATGTCGAGGTTCCTTGTCTGTGCAGTCCTTCTTTACTCATCAGTAAGTCCAAGGGTGTTATGTGGATCAAGAAGTGAAATAAAAACAGTTGAGTTAGTTTTACATGAATTTTCCATTGTTCTGTTAAGAACAAACGAATATTCATGTACACAAATTGAGTGATTTCTTTTTTTTTTTTTTTGGCTGGGGCTGGGTTTAAACCCACCACCTCTGGCATATGGGTCCCGGCACCCTACTCCTTTGAGCCACAGCACCACCCAAATTGTGTGATTTCTATAACTCTGCATACATTAAAGTTTTACTTTGGTTTGAAGCTAGCATTGCACCACATAAAGATAAATAGTAAAATTCACGTTAATCATTAAAAATTTTAACTTTTCTTTATCTAGGATGACACTAAACATCAAATAAAAATACCATGACAAGTTGAAAGAGAGACCACACAAGAAAGTAAAAGCTTTACATTTCAGTGCATAGAATGGCACTTTGGCAACAAAGGTCCCCTCATTTTATTTTGCTCTGGGACCCACTAATTATTTATCTCCTCAGTGTCTATGTGACACAGAAAAAGAGAGGAGTAGAGAAAAGAGGGAAGGCACATATACAAGGGTTTCAACTCAGAAAATGTATATAAGCCTACTGTGGGTGGCACCTATGGCTCAAAGGAGTACGGCACCGACCCCATATGCTGGAGGTGGCAGGTTGAAACCCAGCCCTGGCTAAAAACTGCAAAAAAACCCCAAAAAACAAAAAAAGAACCACCCTGTGCCAGATAAAAACTGAAGAAGACAGATTTTACTCTGGTGAGTAGAGAATGATGAATCAAATCTAGGACTTGTTGAGTTTAAAATAACAGCACAACTTTCAGATGGAAATATTTTTTAGATACAAGCTGGGCTTGTATGTGGTGATTCTAAAAGACATTGTGGAGAAATATAAATTTTAAAATGAATTGTACAGAAGTAGCAGGTGTTTTAATAGGAACAAAAATATGAAAATCATGAGGATAAACTTTAAAATAAATGTGCCTTATTCATTTGAAGAAAATAAAAATATTTCTGATGAACAGAAAAGAACACTTGGATAAAACAAAAGCATAACGTGTTCTTGGATCAGAAGACTCGGCATCATAAAAATGTCAATTCTTCCTAAATTAATCTGCATATTTAACCTGATCTCAATAAACTTAACAGTAAGAATTTTTAAAATTTGGAAGTAGACAAGTTGATTCCAAAGTTTACATGTAAAAATACATAAGCAAGAGAAGCCAGGAAAAATTCAGAAAAGAGAAATGGGAGGGACTTTCTACTATATAATACAAAGCTATAGTCATTAAAATAGATTAGAGAAAGTTCACCAATAAAATGTCCAGAAATAAAAGTGGCATTTCAAGAAGGGTAAAATCATTCAGTGAATAATATTGGGACAAGTGGAGAGTAAGCTGGAGAAAAATATTTCTACCTGACACTTAAAATGTAAATGAACTCCAGATGGATCAAAGATTTAAACCTGAAAACAGACCCATAGGTACAGAATGAAATAAGGAAGAATTTTATTTGAATAATATTAACATGGGAAGGGAAGTATAGCTGAAAATTCAGAAGCCATTAAAGAAAAGACTGGTAAGTTTGACTTACATAATAAGCACGAAAATTGTGCAGGCAAACTAACAAACCCCAACCATCCTGCATAAAGTAAAAACTAATGAAAAACCCAGACAACATGTGTCAGAAGCAAATTGCTATAAATTAATAAGAAAAAGGAAAGAAAAAGGACTAACTATTCAACTCAAAATAGGAATAAGTGCCTAAAGGGTGTTAAAAAATACTTCGCTAAAGAAAAGACTGGACAGAGTGGCTGGTGCCTATAATCCTAGCACTTTGGGAGGCTGAGGTAGGAGGATCATTTGAGCCCAGGAGTTTGAGATTGCAGTGAGCTATGATGATGCCATTACACTATAGCCTAGGCAATGGAACAAGACCCTATCTCAAGAAAAAGAAAAGAAAAAGAAATACAGATTGCTCTTAAACATGTGTTTTAAAAATGACACCAGTCCTGAATTATATACTACACAGACCTTTTACCTCTCAGACTGGTAAAAACTGAAACATGTTATGACACAGTTAACAAAGATGCTGGAGAAGCTGTAAATCGGTACAACTTCAGGGAAAGGCAATTTCATAATAATCAATCAAAATAATAAATGTACATATTTTTCCAGCTAGCAATTCTAGTCTTCAGTACAAAATAATGTTTATGAAAGACTGTCGCAGACTGGAAGCAGACTAAATGTTTCTCATGAGAAGACAGGCTTAGGCTCAGCGCCTGTAGCTCAAGGGGCTAAGGTGCCAGCTGCATACACCAGAGCTGGCGGGCTCAAATCCAGCCCAGGCCTGGCAGACAACAATGACAACTACAACCAAAAAATAGCCGGGTGTTGTGGCGGGCACCTGTAGTCCCAGCTACATGGAAGACTGAGGCAAAAGAATCGCTTAAGCCTAGGAGTTGGAGGTTGCTGTGAGCTCTGATGCCACAGCACTCTACCCAGGGTGACAGCTTGAGGCTCTGTCTCAAAAAAAAAAAAAAAAAAGACAGGTTTAAAAAGTTACAATGAGGCCTGGTGCAGTGGCTCATGCCTATAATCCTAGCATTCTGGGAGGTTGAGGCGGGAAGATCCCTTAAGCTCAGGAGTTTGAAACCAGTCTGAGCAAGAGCGAGACCCCATCTCTACTAAAAATAGAAAAATTAGCTGGGCATTGCAGTGGGCACCTATAGTTCCAGCACTGGGGAAGCTGAGGCCAGAGGATCATTTGAATCCAGGGGTTTGAGGTTCTGTGAGCTAGGATGATGCCACTACACTCAAGCCTGGGCAACAGAGTCAGACTCTGTTTTAAAAAAGAAAAAAAGTTATGATGTATTCAAACAATAAAATACAATACTTTCTTGTGTGTACTCATAGGGAAAGATTTCCAAATCTATCATTGAGTGGAAAAAACAGTAATGTGATTATGACTATATTGCCAGAACTTTAGGGTGTACAGGTAGGAGGCGCACTTGAGGCCGGGAGTAAGACCAGCGTGTGACACCCTATCTCTAGCAAAGACAAAAAACCAAAATAAATCGCCATGCATGGCAGCATATGCCTGTAGTTTCCGTTACTCAGGAGGCTGAGGCAGAGAGTCCTTTAAGCTCCAAAATTCAAGGTTACAATGAGCTATGATTGGGCCACTACACTCCAGTCAGGACAAATGAATGAGATCCTGTCTTTAAAAAAAAAAAAAGAAAAGAAAAGAACAGGAAAAAAAGAGAACAAGGTAAATAATATTCATTGTATGGTAATATTTTGTGTGGTGAAATTATACACACATATACAGATTTATATATGTACTCAGATATTTACAAATGCATAGAATATGTTTAGGTGCCTCCACAAGAGCTTTTTTTATTTTTGAGACAGAGTCTTACTCTGTCACCCTGTGTAGAGTGCCATGGCATCATCACAGCTCACAGCAACCTCAATCTCTTAGGTTTAAAAATCCTCTTGCCTTAGCCTCTCAAGTAGCAGGACTACAGGCACCTGCCACAATGCCTGGTTAGTTTTTCTATTTTTAGTAGAGATGGGGCCTCATTTTGCTCGGTCTAATCTTGAACTCCTGAGCTCAAACAACCCACCTGCCTCTGCCTTCCAGAGTGCTGGGATTACAGGAGTGAGCCACCATGCATGGCCTCCACAAGAGCTTGTTCATAGAGATTATTATTATTTTTTTTTTTT
>NW_003852443.1:7232913-7247423 GCF_000181295.1 Otolemur garnettii
GCTATTTTTTGGTTGCAGCCGTCATTGTTGTTTGGCGGGTCCGGGCTGGATTCGAACCTGCCACCTTAGGTGTACGTGGCTGGCACCTTAGCCGGTTGAGCTACAGGCACCGAGCCGTTCATAGAGATTATTAATAGTTTCTCTCTTCTAGGAAGAAACTAGATGGCTTCTGTTCCCCCAGGGAGAAAAAGAGATTTCATTTTTACTCTATATTATTTTGTATTTCTGAATTTGATATTATGTACATATAGTACTCATTCCTAAAAAATATTTTTAGATTAAGAGAGTCAGCATTTAAAAACAGTGGGGCATTCAAATAATAGATCAGATCGAGCTATCTGATAGATCCGATCTCTGAGTGTAAGGATATTGGCAGAAGAGGGCCAAGGACCATGACAAGTATCTCTATTTAAAAGAGGAAGAAGTGTCAGCTAGGGGACTGGGAAGTGGGAAACCGGATAAAATAATGTCATGGACATTGAAAGAGAAGAGTTTTAAGAAAAACATCAAGGGTTCCAAAAGAAAAGATAAATACATTTAGCTATTTAGCTGTGAAACTTTTTATATCAATATCTATAAAAAAGTATGGCAGAAAAAAATCAATGTATTTATAAAAGCAACAACCACAAATCAAGAATAAATAACATTCTACTTGAAAAATTAGTAAAGAATCTGAAGGGACAATTCTCTAAGGAAATATGAATTGCCAATAAATATATTAACTTGTAACTCAGGAAATGCAAATTAGAAGAAGAAATCTTTGCCTATACACTGAGAAAAAAATCTTTAACGTAATTCTCAATGCCAATGTGAATAACAACTGGGACAGTGTATTTGGAAAGCAGTGTGTTAGCACAGAACAAGAGACTCTATAACTGTTCTCTCTTGGACACTATAATTTCACTCCAAGGAATCTCTACCAAGAACATAATCAGAATAGTCTAGTATTATTCCAAAAGATGTTCATTATAGCAATATATCTGATAGCAAAACAGAATTCAAGTGCAACGTTCATCAATAGGTAAATAAAGTACAGTTCATTCATAGGATAACACTATATGGTTATTAAAATGACATTCAAAGATTATCTTACTATGCAGAAAAGTGCTCATGGTATGTAAGTAAATGTTAAAAGCAGAATATAACATTCTAGACAGGATATATAATAATTTTCTAAAAATGTGCATGTATGCGTAGCACACACTAAAAATATTCTGAAATATCTGTATTATATGATCACTGGTGGGTTTTCTTTTCCTTGTACTTTCAAAATATTTGAAATCACTTGCAACAAAAGATATGTTTTATATAACAAGGAAAGTGATAGCTATAAAAACAAGAAGACCAAAAGGAATACACAGCCATCAAGTAGACGGTTTTTGGGATAACCACCCAGCTTACATCTTCTCAAACCTCACTCTTCTACCTTGTACACCCTCTTCCTTCCAATGGGACTGGCATTCATTCACTTCACCAGCATTCACACCTGCCTGCCTCATTCTTAGTTCAGATCCTTCTAAAGTTTCCTAAGTGTTCTATATCCCATTTTATAATCTTCCAATCTAGCCTCCATCTTCCTACAAAAGTGTTATTTCAACATTACAAATATATCAGGAGGGAGAAAAAGGAGGAGAAACCTGTTAGCACATTGTTTTGTGCCTATAAGAGAAAGTACAAGTTCTTTTGAAGGGACTAAAGCCTACATTTGCATTGCCTTTCATTCTAGCTGTAACGCCCGCCTTGGTTCTCACATTCTGGATACGCCACTGTCTGCAGTGTTTTCAGCATGCTTGGGTGCTTTATGCCTCTGTACCTTTGCTCATGTGCATCCTCTGCTGAGGATGATGCTATCACCTGCTCCCATCACATACCGTCTCTCAATAACACTCAAGGGTAAAACCTTTCCTTACTTCCTAGGTAGAGGTAATCACTCCATCAGCTGTGCTTCTGCTGCTCCACTTTTTCCTTTAGTGTTGTAGTTCACTTATTTGTGCATGTCTTCTTTGATAAATAGAGTGCATGCTATTTGACATAGACAATGTATCTTGTCTTTTTATCCCCAGGGCTTAGTCTAGAATAGTGAAAACCTAATAAATGTGTATTGATGAAAAGAAAAAGGATGAGTGGTTCACAATTT
This sequence comes from Otolemur garnettii, assembly GCF_000181295.1. NCBI lineage: Eukaryota > Metazoa > Chordata > Mammalia > Primates > Galagidae > Otolemur > Otolemur garnettii. Next base: position 7,235,051 of record NW_003852443.1, read on the forward strand.
CAAATACTGTGAAGAAAGAAGAGAGGAAACAAAATCATTGCGTATGGTAATTAAGTAGTAGTTGTTTATATATATATATACACACACACTATCTAGACTGGAGTGAGTGAGCCTCTAACATATACATAAATATGTATTATTTATATATATTTATAAAAATATATAATATACATATAAAATATATATTTATAAAATATATAAACTTATAAAATACTTATATTTAAAAGTATATATTTTATAAATATATTATGAATTTTTATGCATATATTTTTTATATGGATCGATAGATAGAGGTTCACCCACTCCATTCTAGATACAGTGCAGTGGCATCATCATAGCCCACGGCAACCTCAAACTCCTGACCTTAAGTGATCCTGCTGCCTTGGCCTCTCAGAGTGCTAGGATTACAGGCCTGAGCCACCACACCCAGCCAATTTTGAAATAACTATTTCCAGTGATTTAGTAGGGAGGCAGCAAGTAGGGAATGAATAGTGAACGAACAATCATTTCAAGTCTGGATATTCTTCATCCCCCAAGAAATCTGTCGCTGAATTGAAGGAAACAGAGAAGATAATAGTTCAGAAGAATTCTTTGAATTTTGCTTTTTATAAAAAATAGAAACTTAAATATGTTTGTACGCACAGGAAAAGGATCCACCCACTGGACGATTCTGATGTCACATGACAAGATTTACTTTATAGGAAGATTTTCGTGTCATTCTAAAACATGCGCATTGCAAGTGGTTCCACAGTTTAAGCAATACATTTATTATGGATGAGCAGGATGAACTTCCGCTGGCTCTGCTATTTTCCCAGCCTTCTGCGATCTTCCCCAGAGGAGGAAATACTAAGCAGATCAATCTAAGATTTGGTGGGTCAGGGACCAGCGTATGAGCTTGTTTTATTGTCTGCTCACCTATTTGCTAAGCTGCTAGGAATGTGGAACAAATGGGCTTTCTCTTTCTCCCTTCCTAGGAATCTGATGTGACTATTTCTATTTCTCTTAACCTCTCATATATTTCATCGGTTTACTTTCTATGCTGCCTTCTGTACCATCTCTTCAGATTGGTCCCTTAATTTGCCAGGATTTTTCTTCAACTATGCCTCATATGTGCTTTAACCAATCAATTGAAATCTTTTTACGTTAACCCAGTCTCCCTTTAAATACATACTTTTGAGTTTCTAAAAGCTTTATTTGGTTTGTTTTCAAATTTTCCTAGTCTTAGAAGAGAGCCTTTTTAGTATTTGCTTATTTTTTGTGTTTTCACTTTTATTTCTTTAAACAGTTGTTTCATATTCTTTATCTGATGATTTTAATATTTGAAACTCCTGGGGAACTAAGTATGATGTTGGTTCATGATATTTCATGAGTTTGTTTGCTTTTTTTTTTTTTTAGCTATTGATTGAACTCCTATGTAGTTGATATTAATCTGTGGAAATCTAGGAGACATACTTGAGGATGTATTTCTCTACAACTCACCTTCTTTGTTGTTTTAGCTGGCCTGGGCCAGGTTTGGACCCGCCAGCCTCAGTGTATGTGGCTGGTGCCCTACCCACTGAGCTACAGGCACCTACAACTCACCTTCTATGTGGAGCCACATGTTCCACTCATGACCTGAGACTGCTATAGCCCTCTCCCAGGTCACTGGCTTCATAAGACAGCTGCTATCCTAAGTCCTTTCTTCAGGTTAGCCTGCCCTGGCAGCTTCCAACTCACTGCTACACTACCTTTCCCCAAGTCCTGTGAGCCTGGAAGAGCACAGCATTATTGTTTCATAGCAGAAGATGCCCTTGTCCTATTTTCTTGTGAACTCCTTCCAATCAAACGTTCTGTTCTTACTATTCCATCAAAACTGCTTTTCCTGAGGTCACCAATAACACTGTGTTACTAACTGCCAATTCTCAGTCTCATCTTATTTGTCATCTCAAATCCTTTTGTACCGCCGTAACAGAACACCCAAGATTGGGTAATTTATAAGGAACAGAAATTTATTTCTAACAGTTCTGGAGACTGGGAAGTCTAAGGTCAAGGCACAAACAGGTTCAGTGTGTGACGAAGGCCCTTTCCTCATAGATAGTGCTAACTAGATGTCCTTACTTTGTAGAAAGATGGAAATACAAAAGAGATCTTTTATAAGAACACTAATCTATTCAAGGCCAAGGCCAAATTTCAAATGCGTGTTTCTGGTTCAAACTTCCTCTAGCTCCAGGGCATTTGTCTAGTTGCTGAATCCTACTTTACACTTACTGTCTAATAGGCATCTCAAAGTTAACAATTCCAAAACCAAGTTATCGAGGTTCCCTTTCTCTCAAACTGCTCTTCCTCACAATCTTCTACATAGTAAAATAATAGAATATTCTCATTCGAATTACTCAAACATCTCAGAGTTATCCCTGGATTTCTCTGTTTCTCTCCTAGCCCATATCCAATGTGTCTGGAAATCCTGGTGTTCTGTCTTTGACATACATCCATAATCTAACCACTTCCTACCAGAAAAAAGCACTTCCTCCAACCACTGCTGCCACCATGCTGGACCACCCATCATGCCTGTCCTGCTGCATAGAGCAGCAGCCAGAGTGAGCCTTTATTTATTTATTTTGAGATAGGGTCTCAATTTGTCACCTGGGCTAGAGTGCAGTGGTATCATCATAGCTCACTGTAGCCTCAAACTCCTGGGCTCAAGGGATCTTCCAGCCTCAGCCTCCCAAGTAGCTGGGACTATAGGTGTGCACCAGCATACCTGGATAATTTTTAAATTTTTTTGTAAAGATGGGGTCTCACTTTTGCTCAGGCTGATCTCAAACCCCTGGGCTCAAGCAATCCCCCTATTTCAGCCTCCCAGAGGGCTAGGATTAAAGACGTGAGCCACTGCACCTAGCCCAGAGTGAATTTTTCTCACTTTTACTCAGGCTGGCCTCAAGCAATCCTCCCATCTCAGCCTCCCAGAGGGCTATGATTAAAGACATGAGCTGCTGCACCCAGCCCAGAGTGAGTTTTTAAAAATACAGACCCTACCTATTACTCCTCTGCTCAGAAGTATTCAATGTTTCTACTTGCTCAGAGCCAAAGCTTCTGTCTTCAGATTTCCCTAAAAGACCCTACACGAGCTCCAGGTCTCACCCCTCTCCACCCTGTTCACCTCCTGCCCTGGCAGGTCTGATCTCACCTCAGGCCTTTCATTAGTTTCCTCCCCTGGGAATGCTCTTCTCACAGATTAATGTCTCACAGCTTCTTGCCTCATCTTCTTCGGTCTTTGTTCACTTGTGACCTTCTTGGTGAGGCCTTCTTTATCACCCTATCTAAAATACAACTTATCTTCTATTCTCTGTCAGTTCTCCCTCTTCTTTTTCTCCATAGCATTTATCTAACATCTGCATATTTTTATCTACAGTCTATCTCCCTCTCATTACAATTTAAATTTCACGAAGGTGGGAATGTTTTGGGTTTTTCTCACCACAGCATCCTCAGTTCCCAATATAATACTTCAAAATAATAAGCACCCAATAAATATTCATTGAGTGAGTGAATGAAGAAATGACTATAAATACTCATTCTTGGAGAGAGTGTGGGAGAGGGGTAGGGAACCTATGGCCTTAAGGAGGCCATGCTTAAGGATCTAGAAGACCACATGTGGCCTTAAGGGTGCAGCTTACCCACCCCAGGGGGAGAAAGAGGCAGTCCCTCTTGTGTGGGAAAGTATTATGTGAGCAGTGTTTTTAGAGATATGTCTTTCAGCAAGTTTCAGCTCTGACACGCACAGACATTTTACACCTCAGCACACTTGACTTCAGTCATTTCTCTTCTGTCCTCTGCGGGCTATTGAGTTTTCTACCCTTGGCCCATAGGTACTTTTCTCATTTTGATCCTTCCCTCAATTGATCCTCTGCTTATGCAGCCACAGCAAGAATACTCAAATTTTTCCTCTGAGCAGTATGTTCTTCAGTGCCTCTCAGCTGCTGTATACCCTCTTTCTTCTGCTTTCGTCCCCTTCCCTCAACCTAGATAATGGTGAATTTTCTTTTAGACTCAGTTCATATGTCAAAGCCTCAGTGAACCTGTTACCAGACACCCTGATGATGACTCACCTCTGGGTCCTGGTAGCATTTTGCATAGAATTTACTTACAACTGTAGTATGTATCATGTTACATTGAGTGTTTGTTCAAGTTCCTGCCTCCCAGGGAGACTGAGAGCGAGCTCATGACATCCTGGTCTTTGTCTCTGGGTCTCTAACACAGCCCTGGCACTCTAGTTTGGGTTGAATGAACAAAGAAATCATTGAATGTCTTTTCCTATGCTTTTTCTCAGATTCATCTTCTGTCCAAGTAAAGTGTTTCAAAGTTGGTCTTATGATGTTAGAATGACACATCTTCCTGGATACAACCAAGTGGATGCCTGAACACAGAATCTCTAAACACTTCCAGAGTCAGACACTTGAAAGTATGTAGTCACAGTTTCTATAAACAAGACACCCGGGGGTTGTTTGTTTGGAGGGTAAGCTGAGCAGCAGCAACTTTGGCCCCAAATTTGCTGTTGTACTTCAAGTGAAAAATAGATGATGTATTTTTTAATCCATAGGAATAGTAATAAATATTTATTTGGTTGCATAATTTTTTACATAACAAAATAGGGTTGAAAAAAATAAAGTTTAACTAGGGCCCACTTGGTGGTCTCCCTTCTTTGAGTTCCCAAAGGGAGCCCATTTTTTAATTCCTCCCCACCCAACTCTAAGACAGTATTAGGCCTGCAACTAGCTGGTGTCACATGTTTTGAGCACACGGATCCTCAGTGCTGGAATCAAGTAACTCCACACCCTAAGAAGTGGCATTAGCCCAGGATGACACAATCTGCGTTTGTCAAATCGCCAATTTAAGAAAGAAAGAAATTGTTTAAAGGCCCTTTGTTACATAATAATGTTTTATTCAGAAGGAGAGGAAAAGTTGGACTGATACAAAAGGCAATTCTTTCCATTTTCCACTTTATCCCACAACCAAATCGAATCTTTCCTTCTGTGTTGCTCGCGCCTCCTCGGACTTCCTGCCCGGGACTTCTCAGAGGCTGCCCTGCAGCTGCTGCTGGGAGAGGGCTGCACACACCTCTCCAGGGCAGCTGGAAAGAATGACTGAGTGAAGAAGCCCGGCGATGGGTGGAGATTATTTTTAAATGTGTTCTGTTCCGATTTTGCTAAAGAACACGGGATTGTCTAAAAAATGTAGACAAACAAGAGAGTCATTTCTGACCACCAGAGAATTGAAGCTCAGAGGGAAACCCTTTCCTCCCTGGCCTCAGATTCTAAGAGTCCAGAGCAGAACGCCTGGCTTGATGGCTGAGGTAAATATTCTTGACCTTTGTATTCAGGCTACTGACTAGGACATGTTAGAAAAACAAAGGGGAACCTTCTGACTTGGACCAAGCTTGTTTTTAACATTCTTTTCTGCCTTACTAATATCTAGGACCTAGCCCCATAGTGAAATATGGAACTGGAAGTAAAGAACTTTCTGTGTAACTTAACTAATACCTTTTTAATGAGACCTGAATATTTCACTGTGCAGATTAAATTTGACAATCAAGTCTTTTTATCTCTTCAGCTTTGCATAAAATATTTTTAAATTCAAATTTTTTAATGCAAGGAGTCAGTAAAAATGCTCTGATCAAGCAAAATTGTATTTTTCTATCATAATCACATATAAATTGAAGGTTTTTTTTTTTTTTCTGAGCTATGGTTTTAAAGGAACATTAGCAAACCAGAAAAAAGTTCTTGAGTATAGATTTTTAATATAAAATGATGAGATTAGAAGTAATTTACAGCATAATTTTAATACTTGAGAGAGTGATAAGATATTCCACAAAAATCACCTTTCCAGCGTGAGGCTTTAAGAAGCACACATCTTGCAGTGAACATCTATTGTTTTTATCTGTTACCCTTTCCTCTCCCTCTGGTGGCAATGCCCTTATCTCCTTTGGGGTGAACTTTCTCCCATGATGGAAACTGCCAGTTAAAATACTCTGCCCCCAACACCCCAGGCTAATCTTGATCTACTGGCTAGTGTTTGAATGTTCACCTGACCCAAAATAATAGGCACTCCTGATATTTTTCTGCATACACTGGAGAATGTATGTACAGCCAGTGCTTCCTGGGCTCTGCTCCCTGCAATCTAACACAAACTGATTTGCTGTTGAACAAACTGCAGACAAATCCAAGAGGAACAGATTTAAGAGAATGGGGCAAAAAGCAAGATGCCTATTTTCCTTGAATTTCTGAGATCCCCAGAAACACTCTGAGCAACCTCAGTATTGTTCCAGAAAATCCAGTGTCCCTCCACCCTAATCCAATTCAAATTGACTTTGTCACTTGCAACCAAGGAGGTATAACTCAGGAACACCCATTTGAGATTTATTGAAGAGAAAACATTTATTGAAGAGAACTATAAAAATTGGCATAGCCAGTTTACTATAGTCTATTATGTATTACATCATATTATATTATGTAATATATTGCCAGAAGCATTTAAAACCACTTGCCTGACCAATTTGATTTTCACTTGGCCTCCTTTGTTAATCTCTATTATAAAGTTTATATTAATTAAGAGTGACAGCAAATTGATCACGGACAATTAAGGACTCTTTCCTAGCCTGAAATTTTATTTCATTTTCTGTAATACACAATACTTTTAAAACACTCTCGATGCTTACCCCATAAATTGTATTACATCTAAATTATTTACCACATCTATATACACATACACAGATGATACTGTATATATGCAAATACCTCCTAAGGCTTACTCCAGCTAGTAGGCAGGAGGCCTGGAGTCTAGATGTTTTGTTAACTAACTTTAGAGTTATGTGTGTTGCTTAACTTCTCGGGATCTCAGGAAAAAGAGATAAATCCACAGGGTATCTTCCAGCTTTCAAATTCTGATTTTATAACTAGAAACATAAATCAGTTTTGTTAGAAAAAGGTTTTACTGATTTTACAAAAAATGAAACACTGTTTTTTCTCCTTCCTTTAGACAGTTTACCAAAAACATTTTGTGGAAGTGTGACTGGAGGTGGTGAGCAACCCCTGGTACCAACGAAGACAAACTATGCTGGCCTTGGGAAAGTTCTGTTGTTTAAAGGACTCCCAACAGTAATACTTTGACCTAGAAAATGAATTAACAAGATGCCAAAACAAACAAAAAAACCTTTAAGATGTCATTTATATAATTTCAGAATTATGAAAGTATATTTAAAAAAAATCAGAGTTTTTGGCTCGGCACCTGTGGCTCAAGCGGCTAAGGTGCCAGCCACATACACCTAAGGTGGCGGGTTCGAATCTCCAGCCCGGGCCCGCCAAACAACAATGATGGCTACAACCAAAAAATGGCCAGGCGTTGTGGCGGGCGCCTGTGGTCCCAGCTGCTTGGGAGGCTGAGGCAGGAGACTCGCTTGAGCCCAGGAGTTGGAGGTTGCTATGAGCCTTGATGCCATGGCACTCTACCCAGGGGGATAGCTTGAGGCTCCGTCTCAAAAAAATAAAAAAATAAAAAAATAAAAAAAAAATAAAATCAGAGTTTTTTAGTTGCCTCAGTATAAGGGAAAATTTTTGAACTGGATATTAAAATATCAAATTAGTCAGAACTAAAAAATTGGGTACTCAGAGTAGTTTCTTTAAGAAATTATTAAACATTTTCTTAAAATTCAGTAATATATTAAATGTACATTATAAAATATATACTTACTATTTTAAAATACACTTTGTCAATTTTCAAAAATTGTTTTGAAATGTTAAAGAGATTGTTCTAAATTTCCATTTTTGTTTTGCCTACAAGGGCACCATGAGCCACTGGGTGAAGAACACCAGCTCATCTTTGGTTTTGGCACTGTCAGCTTGTAGCTTTCTAAGTTTGGTACGTTTGTGATGATTCTGGTTCCAAGATATAGAAATTCAACGGTGTTATCTCAGAGATTAGGGTGTCAGACTTTGGTTTTTGTTCATTTGGTTTGTAATGAATACTTATGGAAATTAGAAAAACTGCAATCTCAGCCATGATATCAGGCTCCCCAAGATCAGCAGAAAAGCTGAACAACTCAGGGTCTTGGGAGGAAAGGAATGTGAACTGAATGCTTTTTGGAATGCAGAATTTAAAGTGTGTTCAGAACCCAAGGCATCAGAGAGAGGTTGTGGTCCTTTCTTTACAGAGGGGTTCTCATCCTGGTTAGTGGAATATCCAGTTACCTGAGGAGTGTTCAAAAATACAGATTTTTGAGGTACCCATCCCAAAGGGTCTGGTCTAGTTCATTTGTGGAAGTGCCTGGCTCACCTTGTTTTTAAAAAGCTCCCAGCCCTGCTCCTTCCCTTGGAGTTGGCTTCACAAGTGCCTCACCCCTAGCTGGCTCTGTTAGCTTCTATTCTTTATGTCTTGGCTTTTCCAGAGACAGACTGCTTCTGATCTTCAAGCCTTAGCTCGAATGTCACCTTCTCAGTGAGGCCTTCCCTGTTCCTGTTACTAAAAACTGTACCCCACCTCCCTGGCACTTTCCAGTCTCCTTCCTGCATTACTTTTATCCAACACTGTTGCCTTCTAACTTACTATTTGACTTATTTGTGTTTATCGCTCGTCCCATCCACTAGAATGCAAGATCCAAGAGGCAGAACTTTTGCGTTTTGTCTATACCATATCTCCAGTACCTAAACAGAGGAGACGAATAATTACTACTCGTTGAATGAAAGAGTGAACAGGTGAATAGATGCTTTCTACTTAGTCACTGGTTGACATTAACTTCTGTTCACTGGTGATCTGCACCCATGGCCAGTGTCTGTGCCTCCTTTGGTATTCAGCTTCCCCAATTGATTGTCTGATTGGACAGTTTTTTGGGGATTGAACTTTTATCTCCGAGCCACTTTTATGAACGGGCAAGATTTCACTATTTATAGGTCAGTACCCACCCAGGGGTGATCAACCGTGATTCAGGAATTATACACACAGCACACAGGAGTACTGCCTAGAGCCACCCCTTCAGCAGGTACTGTGGCAAGAACATTTTCTCCAAGAACCTGACTCTGGTGATTGGAGGGAATGTACCTAACCCTGCCGAGCTTCAGTAAAGTGGCAGTAACAGTACCAGGCTGCCGGAGACTGAGCATTCTTCAGTGGTTCAAATGAACAATATATGGAACATACATGTTTTTAATAGTAATTTATTATAAAAATAAAATGAGTACGAGAAGTTATAATTTTAGATGACATTTAAATGGGGCTAAAAAAAAAGCCTAAGGGAAGTTGTAGGGGAGAAATTAGGAATTCAGAAACCTGTTGCTTAATGTGCCTTTCGGATTCTTTTTCCCCCACCCATGAATGTTTTTTAAATGTTACTCTCATTTAAAACAAATTGATTTCTAGCTGGCAGGGGCTTCTGGTACATAACATCCAAATTGATATTTAAGGGGAATAAATGCAAAGATCTGCACTCAGTTTTCAGAACAAATTGCAAAATACAGGTTGGAAGAAATATAGTTTTATAGCTGTATATATGTTAAAGATCTAAAAAAAGATTTGGGAGTATATCTGTTTGTTCCTAGCCGGCAAGAACATGACATTTATGAACAGTATGAGGTAGTAGAAAATAATGTGATAACAAGCATGAATATCATTTGGAAATATATTTGTTAGAATGCAGGAATCTACCTCTCTAATTTTCTCCTTATACTTGGGATACTGGATTCAGTTCTATGTACCACATTCTAAGAGGCACTAGAGTATGTTTAGATGAGAGAAGATGGAGGAGATGGATGGGGCATGAATAAGGACAGGTGTGAAAAAGCACATACCATGATCGCTGACTTCAAATGTTTACAAGGCTGCCTAAGGAAGAGACACCAGGCTGTTCTGTATTCAACAAATGTTAGTACTAGATTCAGATTCACTGGATTCACTGACAATGTTAATACATATTGTAGTCATATTTATAATAATGATGTAAGGTGCTATGATTATGGCTTTACCCTTTTAGAGTCGAGCAAACTTATACATGTACTTAGAAAGGTTTGCTACTTCTGTTAGATCACACAGCTAGGAAGTTACAAAACTAGAATTTGGCCAGGCCACTTTGGAGTTTAAGTCCAGAGTGTTTCTACCAATACCATTCCTACCTACCAAATTTACAGGGAGAAACATTTCAGTTCAACACAGGGATGAGCAGGATTATTATTATAAAGATGAATACCGGAATGAGGTAGTGAGTGATTTCTTATTGCTTGGAGTTCAAACATGCTGGACAGCTACTTTGCAAGGATCTGATAGTTACTTCATTCTATATAATACACACACATACACAGATATAGATATACCACAGAGCTTAAAAAACCCCAAAAGTAAAGCTTAGTGAATTTGAGAGACTGTTCTGAGTTCACTCAGTGGTTACTGGAAAATATGCACCCAAACTTCACTCTCCAAATTTCAGTCTAGTTAGTGGTTTTTCTATTACAGGAATTACCCCTCATCCAATAACTAGGTGACACAAATGGAACTAGAGGGTATGGAAAGAGGAAGAGCAGGGATGTTTGTGAATTACTATAACGGATCGTCTTGCATGCTCTTGCTTTATTAGGATAAGTAAAGATGTGAGAGGTTTAAAATGATAAGCAGAGAATGCCACATAGTAGAGAAGGGAACAGAACACTGTTCTGTTAAGGTTAAGGCAGGCAAGGACTGTGGATTTTATTGCATTTCCTATTTGTTGGAATGAGTAATGATTTCAGCCCTTCAGCAAACAGTTGAAGAAAATCTTCTTTGTGCTAAACACTGAGCTCTACTCTGGGCAGTCAAAAATGAACTCGATAAAATCCCCATCCTTTCAAGGAACACACAGCCTAGGAAGAAAAGATCACCGTGCAAAGCAGGAGAAAAAAAAGAACTAAGAATTATCATAGAGAAAACTGTAGATAAAAGGTTCTATGAACACAGAGAACCTTTAGTTCAGTGCAAGTGTGTAGTGAGGATGTGGGTGTGGTAAAAGATGGGGATGTTAGGAAAGATTCCAAAGAAGACTTGATACACTACTTCTCGTCTTTAAGGATAGCAGACTTTCACCTGGTTAAATGAGGGATAGATTTCAGATGGGAAGACTATGAAGCAGAAATAGAGAGCCTGTTAAATCTCTGCGTGATATGGGGCTATGTTAGGAGTTGTAGCTGGAGCAGAAGAGTTCAAGAGATCATGTTATAAACGACCTTTTATACCATGGTAATGACTTAAAAGTTGATACCACCAAGTGGAGAGCCTCTCATGGATTTTAAAGAGACATGTCATGGCTGGCTCTGCGTTTTTGGAGTATTCCCTGGCAGTTCTATGGAACTGAAGCAGAAGTGAAATTAGAAAGACGTGACCTAAAGAGTGGCCAAAAGTTGAAGTAGAACAGACAGATCATTAGTCACGGATTTAAGAGAAAGAATTCATACATGGGATTTTAACTCAGAGTACTTTAGTAGAGAGAAATTTGGTTGCCTACTTGTTGGCAAAGCAAGATTTTATCAGCGAAATTAGGTGATACACTGAAGTGAGTAGCTGAGGGAATAACATGGAAATCCTGGGACTGGAACCACATGGCCACTGTGATCTGTGGATTCACTGATGACTCTTTGGACCTGAGTTCAGGAAATAATATAAAAATGCTTTGAGCATTAAAATGAGAAGAATCAGGAGTCTGAAATCAGTACAATTGGAGAAAAATAACTAGACTGGTATAGATGGGGAAGTAGCCGTGATCAGAGAGAGCCCCATTTGTGGATTACTTTTGGAGTGCCCTATAGAAAGATCCTCAAAACAAAACAAATGCCCTGAATCCAGACCTTCTCCACCGCACCCCTTTCCTCTCCAGCTGCCTTCACCTTTCAGCCCCACCAGAACCTCCTCTTGGCCTCTCCCGGCGGTGGGTACTAAGAGCAAAGGAATCCCCATAAACCGAGAATGTTGGAACGCTGAAGATCTTGGAGACCTTGTACTTGAACCTTCAAGATGAGACTAGCGGAAACAATTTGCCAAGGTGTCAAGTGACGGGCCCTTCCTTAAGCCCGGACTTCCTGACTCCAGGTCCAGGGCTGCTTCCACTACCCCTCACCGTCTCCCGGCTCGGGAGCTCGGAGCTCGGCGAGGGGTGGGGACCGCAGGGTCCGCCCGGTGCGTCAGAGCCCCCCGCCCCAGTCCCGGGGGACTCCCGGCCCGCCCCCTTCCAGCGCTGGGCCAGGTCCCAGTGCCGCTGTCAGCCGGGCGCGCGCGGGGTCGCGCGGACGCGGGTCGGGCGGCGGGTGCCGAGAGGTCGCCGGGCCACCCGCGCCGCTGCCCCCCGCCTGACGCACGGAGGGGCCGGACGCAATTTGCCGCGAGTGACTGG
>NW_003852443.1:7247866-7365446 GCF_000181295.1 Otolemur garnettii
CCGGGCCGCGCGCGTCTCCCCTCTGGAGCGCCCTTGTTCATTTGTGGGTGAAAGGGACCCGCATCGTGCAACAGGTCTGGGCGTTAATCCTTTTTTTCCTGGCGGGTCTTGTTCTCCGGGCGTGCAGGGAGCAGATGTGGCTGCCGGCGCTGGGGCGAGTCCCGGTGTCCAGCGCCCGCGGCTGGCTCCTTTGTGTGACCGGTGGCCAGCCCTCCCTGGTGGGTGGAGGACGTGGGCTCGAGGCCCCTGGGCTGTGCTGCGGAGGCTCCTGGACGTCTTCCTTTGGCGTGGGGCTTGGCTTCCCAGGGCCTGCAGGAGGTTAATATCCCTTCAGCCTTCGGAGGAGTCACAAAGAGGAGGGAGGGAGAGAGCGGGTTGGCCAGGGCATTTATAAAAACATATATATGTATTTATTTTCATGTCTTAGGTAGACTTATATCAGAAATCAGCTGCAGTACTGACCAGCTCTTGAGGGGTCGGGCGGGATTTCACCTTGGGATGCACGGTTTGGACCCGCTGCTGCTGTGACAGCCCCCGTGGTTCTCCTGGTGCTTTGACATCTTTCTCTCATACACAGACATCACCGGAGAAGTTGGGAGTGCTGTTAAGGGAGTAACTAGATAGCAGCTGTTTGACAATCATCGCTTTCTTCAGGATTTGTCTATGTCAAGCGTACCCACCAGGCATCCCACCATAGCTTGGCAGGCCCTCACGTTAAAACTGCCACTCAGAATCCCACCATGTTGGTATATCTTCACCCATATTTTTCCCTTTCTTCGTTTCTTTCCTTTCTTTTTTTGGCTTGCTAAAGCTTATTTTCTTAGTGTGAGAAATTTTTCCCCTAAGAAAGAATGCATAATAAAGTACAACTTATCCTTGTTTACATACCCTGGGTCATGCCAGTACCTAGCTGGTTTCATTGGTATGCTATTTTGGTGTAACAATACTAAATAGAAGGAAGATATATTCCTTTTGCTTTGAGCAATAAAATACTTCTTTGTTCTAGAACCAGGAAACCTTTACACATAATACTTTTTGTGGCCAAAGTTGGTGACTGTCTTTACCCCATGACTAACTACATGAAAAAAATCCCCAAAAGGCCTCTAAAGCATTGCACAACTCTATAGATTGTTTTTATATTCCACATTCCAGGAAATCACTTTGTTGAATATTTATTCCAACGTTTTAGACTAAATTTAACCTTAAAAATTGGGCTTACTCTATTAAGTCCTCCAACATTAGAATTGATTGCCTGTGAAGAGTTTACCAAACATTGTAGTCCCTGTGAGTAACAGTTGAAGGAAATAATTGATGGAAAAGATTAAATGCCAGTGCTGGACTAAGTATGTGACAGCAGAATGCAGAACATGGAAAGTGGTAAAGAAAGGTCACCAAGTGTCATCTACTGGAGTTTGAGTTTTAGTTGATTGGCAGGCATGTAGCAACACTTTAAGCAGGCAGTCTTACTAACAATGTATCTGAAAGTAAAATATGCACTAATTTAAAAAAACAGAAAAATCATAATACTCTATAAGGACTCCTTGAAGCATTTTCTATTTCCTAAGAACAAACTGGGTATTAATGACAATTCTGAAGAAATGAAATGATACCAAATGAATCTGATTCGTACAGAGTATCTCTAGCATAGTAGTTTTACTTTCCTGAAAATGCCATTTATGTGTGTAACATCTAACTTCAAAGACTTCTGAAGCTGTTGAAAGCAACAAGAGCAATCTCTTGAGAAAAGTGGGATATTTACTTATAAAAAAATTGCAGAAATATAAATTTCTGTAATAGTTTTCTTTGAGATGTAATTTAAATGCCAGAGAATTCACTCTTTTAAAGAATACAATTCAGTGGTTTTAGTATAGTCATAGGATTGTGGGGACATCACCACTACTAACTCAAGAACATTTTTATCACCCTAAAAAAGAGTTTCATACCCTGGAGTGGTCACTGCTGTTTCCCCCTCCCCTGTGCTTGGCACCCACTAATCTACTTTCTTTCTTGATGGACTTGCCTATTCTGGACATTTCATATAAATAGTATTTTTCTTTTCCTTTCTTTCTTTCTTTTTTTTTTTTTTTTGTAGAAACAGAAACTCACAGGGAGTACAATGTTTGGTAAACTCTTCACAGGCAAACAATTCTAAGGTTGGAGAACTTACTAGAGTGAGCCCAATCTTTAAGGTTAAATTTAGTCTAAAATATTTGAATAAATATTCAACAAAATGATTTCCTGGAATGTAGAATATAAAGCCCTCCAACTCCTGGTCTTAGGCAATTCCCTTGCCTCAGCCTCCCAAGTAGCTGGGACTACAGGCACCCGCCACAACATCCGGCTATTTTTTTGTTGCAGTTTGGCGGGGGCCAGGTTTGAACCTGCCACCCTTAGTGTATGGGGCTGGCACCCTGCCCACTGAGCCACAGGCGCTGCCCAAATAGTATTTTTCATTTAGCATGATGTTTTCAGGGTTTGTTCACATTATAGCACATATCAGTATGTTATTCCTTTTTATGGCAGAATAATATTAGATGACTGTGCCACATTTTGTTTATCCACTGGGCAATCATTTCTACTTTTTGGTTATGAATAATGCTGCTCTGGATACTCATTCACAAGCTTTTCTATGGACATGTATTTTTATTTATCTTAGGTATATATCTAGGTACAGAATCACTGGGTCATGTGGTAACTCAGTTTCAGTTTTTGAGGAACTTCTAAACTGTTTTACATACCTGCAGCACCATTTTACATCCCTCTAGTAATGTATGGGAGTTCCATTTTCTCCACGTCCTTGGCTATACTTGTTAACGTTTGTAGTTTTGATGATAGCCATCCCGCTGATTGTGTAATGGTGTCTAGTTGTGGTTTTCATTTGTATCTTATTTTTTCATGTTCTTAATTGGCCATCTGCATATCTTTTTTGGAGCAATGTCTTTATAATACATTTTATGTTTTTTACACATGCAGTTTCTCATTTAATCTTTTGAACAATCCTGTAAGGTATGTTTACCCTTATTTTACTGCTAGGAAATGAAGGTGCAAAGGAGTTAAATAATTTGCTTATTCTTTAACCTTACATTTAGTAAGAGGCATGGTTGAAATATAAACACAGGTTTTCTGACTCTACTTCCTGCATTCTTTCCATTTGATGAAGCATACAGGAGTGAAGTTCTGTTTGTGAATTTGCTTGGCTAATCAGCAACAAAGTGGAAAAAACAAATAAAAAATCAAATGAAGCAATAACAAAAAAGCAGGTGCTGTGGCCACACTGCTTCATATTCACCGGATCTGGTTATGTTTTTTCCCAATAAATTCTTTGTTTTTTCTCCTGTCCTAATAAGGAAGATCTGATTTCCTTAAGTTCAGTGGAGAAACAGAGTCAGGGTGATTAAACCTGTAACAGTGTCTTAGTGGCTTAGCTGGCCCAGAACTCACTGTTCACTCAGACACACACTGTACTTTGTATTCCCCTGAAACCTCTATGTTCTCGTTTTCCCACGAATTTATTCCCTCTAATGGAAAAATAATTGAATGGTTTCACATTTTACATACATGTTATGATTTTTCTGGATTAAACTGAAATTAACTTTTATTTTCCAAGAGAATAATTTGCCAATTTCGCTTTAAAGTACAGGATTACTAAGGTATTTGTTTCAGTTTTTTTGTTGGTATAACACCATATCACACATGTCATATCTGCAAAATTCTCAACTCCTTAGAGGTCAGGTAGGAGCTACATGTTACTTATTCATCTTTGCATACCTGTTGTCCAGCATAGTGCCTGACACATAGCAGGGACTCTAACTTTTGTTGAATGAATGAATTCAAATGCATTGTTTAAATTGAAACAATTATCTGCTATTTTTTTTCTTTTTAGAATAAAGGCAATACAAATTCCAGAAAATGAAAATCTGTCTTATCTCTGACATGACCCCCAAAGTAATAAATGATAAAAATGAGAATTTGGCTTAAAACTAGACTCTATATCTTGTGGGAGGAAGTAGCTTTTGTAATAGGCTCTAGTGTACCTGGTGTCTGGCACATGTTTGTTTTTCAAGTACTTAGCTCAGTACCCACACATGATAGTTGTGCCACAATTGTTTATTAAACAAATGACAAGTGAGTAAATAAAAGAATTAGTTTTTACTAGAACCAGTAGAGGAGATACAGGAAAGGAGTTTTATATACTTTAATTGTTAAACATGATATGTGTTTATTTTTTATAATTCAAATAAAAATTTTAAATTCAAATAATGATATGTACCCACATAAAAGAAATACTCAGGTCAGTTCGGGGTGGGTGGTGAAGTAGTAGAGAGGAGGGGAGTACAAAGGGGGATGGGGGTGCTTGGGCACAACATTACGGGTATGACACACCTCTTGGGGGTGAGACGCAATCATAAGAGGGACTTTACCTAACAGATGCAAACAGTGTAGCCTAATTCTCTGTACCCTTGTTTAATCTGAAACAAAAGTAAACAATAGTATATAAAGTAAAAGCTGAAAATCTCCCTTTTCTTCTTGTCTTCTTCCCTTTCTGCTCATCTAAGAGGACTCTGGTTTCACATGGCCACTGGTAACAGTTTGAGGTTTGTATTTCCAAACCTGTGGCTTTGCATTTATGCCTGTGTGTATGTAACAGATAATCAGTTACATACTCCACCATACATCCACGTAAGTTTGTATTCACAATGGTTTTTCTTTTACCGATGGCATAATGCTAAACATATTCTTTTCTTTTTCACTTAAATATATTAAGACTTTTGCATCTGTATTCACAAAAGGTAAACATAATATTTATGTTTCCTTTTACGTTTGCAACCCTAGCCTGATAAGAGTAAGCCGGCCTCCAAGGATGAATGGGAAACTTGTCACTCTTTTCTGTGCTGGGGAACAGTTTAAAATAGTCTGCCCTGTAAACGTTTACTGGAAATCACCTGACAACTGTGGGGCGGGGAGAAGATCTGAGATGACCTTTCTCATTTTCCCTGTTTTTATTGTATTACCCCTTATGAGCAAATTGATGAAGGTAAATGATTAAATGAATTAATGTGTGCAGGAATGGGTATGGGCTTTTCTTAGACCCAGGGTCCTCCACTTGTATTTGCTAAATGTGTAACCTTTGGCAAGTTTATTTACCCTCTTCAAAGTTGTTTTCTCACCTGTAAAATAATTTGTACCTCACAGGAATGTGGAAGCTATTAAATGATATGTGAGCTACTGTATGAAAAGACTCAGTCGTTGCACCTGATAAAAATGAAAACAATTACAACGATAAACTAACATGCTATAAAAATGAAAGTTTGTTACCATCGTTAACATAATTATGTTTTAGCCTGATAGACACAAATTTAAGGAACGGATGATTTCCACACAAAAAATCGAAAGGATGTATAAACATTTCTAGGCAGTGATTTCTAAATTCTCATACTCTCTTTGAGGCAGGATAGTAGGGAAAAGTAGTAAACAGACCTGGAATTAATCTTGTGTTATCACTTGTGAGCCTGCGATTGGGACAAGTTAATCTCTCTCAGTAAAATGGGATAACACTTACTTTATAGGGTAGTTATGAGAAAGGAGATTAATATAGCGCCTGGCATGTAAGAAGTGTTCAAATAGTTATTTTCCACCCCTGCATGGAATGACTGCCCAGTAGTGACGAGCCTAAGATACTGGGTCTGCTATTTTAAGGCTGCTTGGTGGAGTGGAAAGAACATTAAGCCCTAAGTCAGAGTTTTGGTCTGTACTGTATTAGCCATTGGCCTTGGACAAGTCACCTAATCTCACATCCTTCTTTCTTCATCCATTAAAAAAAAAAAAAAGCAAAAGAACTAACACCGGGAGGACATATAGTACACGTGTTTACTAGGTAATTTACAAACCTTATCTCATTTAATCCTTCCAGTAATCCTGTCAGATAGAGATGGTTGTCATTTCCCTCTTTCAAAGATGAAGAAACAAAGGTGAGGGCCTGAGACGCTTCCAGCTGTCTCCTTGTGGGGATGGCAGGACATGCCCTACATAGGAGGAACATCAAATGAGAGCCTATTGTAAGTGGAAATAACAACTGCACAAATAAACTGAACCAGCGTAGGATGAGACTACTTACTTATTAATGATTTCCATTAATAAAATACAAATAGAAGATTGTTAATGTGTTCTAATACCTATGCTTAAGAGTAGTAATTTTAGTTAATACTTTGTTCTCATAATCGCTTTACCTAAATAATTTATGACTTAGTCCTCCCAATATTGCATTTCCAGTTTAACCAGATAAAGGAGAGGGGGCAGGTAATGGTCCTAAAGCAGAAAGTAAGTTCCTTTCATAGTTGTATGTTTGTGTTTGAGAGCTGGAAAGTATGGTTCTCTGGCAGTTTGGCATTTGCAGAAAGTGCAGATTCTTGGAAAGCAGAGAAAGATCTCTACATTATAATTCATTGTCTTCTAGTGGACTTGCAGAGAGTCATTTAGAAAGTGAACCTGCCTTTGTCAGCTGGTTTGTAAAGAGCTATTGATTATATTCTTGAAAGATAGGAATATCGTCTTTCCTTTAATAGGGGTTGCCAAAGGTTTTGCTTATGTGTTCTGTTTTATTTAATCAGATTCAATAGTATTGATTTAGTATTTTTGCAAGCATTGTGCTAGGGATATGCAAAACAAAAAATGCTGTTGGGGGATCACAAATTAAATTGTGACTCAGTAATAGTCTAGAAAGTTTAGGAATTCTATCTGTTGACGCTTCAGTTAGCATCTTTGTTTAGTAGAACTGGGAATTCCTATGTTTAGGCTAGAGAATTTTTATCAGAAGAGGTTTGAATTGCACTATGTAAATTTTCACTGAAAATGAATGTTTTTTTTTTCTTTGCCAAATATAAAACACCTTGGAGTGATATATAAGAATTTAGAAGACATAGTTCTTTTTTTCAGGGCGTTTATAATCTAGTTAAGCCAAGTCAAAGGACAGATGGCTCTTAAAGCTTGTGCCTTCTCTTTGTAAAATCGATTTTGCTGCATTGGGCTTTGGTAAGGTGCCACATATGGCACCTTCCCAAAAGCTGTTCCTTCTCCTGAGGAACAGTTCCAGAAACAACGTAACCCTTTGACTTGTGCATCTTATAGATGTTGGTCATTTTGTAAGGCTTCTCTTTACTATACATGTTACTGTTTGCTGTAGGCACCATGAACAGTTCCCCTTCTCAGTATTCTGCTTATCTCCCGGACTGCCTGGGTTTTTCTTTTTTGCGATGTCTACTGGAAAGGCAAAGCTAGATTTGTGACCCATCCCAGAACAGGCAAATAGGTTTCATGTTGTACAGTTTTTAGCCTTTTTCTTGGAACTCTTTTCAGTTCTTTTCTTTGTACTTTTATCTTTAGTTTTTTAACTTTTTATTTTCCATTCTTGTGTCTTTAATACATTACGGAACAAAATAGGATATATGACTAGTGTAAATACAGATATATCTTAATGCTATTGCCAGTTCTGTTCTAACTACCACAATAAGGCAATTTAATTTTTAAAAGTTTTTTAAGAGCTAGGGTCTCACTGGAGTACGGTGGCATCATGATAACTCATGATGATGGGTAACCTCAAACTCTTGGGCTTAAGTGCTCTTCCCATCTCAGCCTCCTGAGTAGGGAGGCATGCACTCGTACTGCCTAGCTGATGTTTTGTTGTTGTTGTTGTTTTTGAGTCAGGGATTTCAGTATGTTGCCCAGGCTGGTTTTGAACTCCTGGTCTTGAGTGATTCGTTTGCTTTAGCCTCCCAGAGTGCTGCAAATTAGGCATGAACCACGGTGCCTGGCCATAATTAAATATTGGAATAAAGCAAGTCACACAAATGTTTTGGTTTCCCAGTACATATAAAGTTAAGTTTATAGTATATTATAGTCTAGTAAGTGTGCAATAATAGCATTATATCTGAAAAATATTATATATCTTAAGAAATACTTTTTTTGCTAAAAAGTACTACCAGTCATCTGAGCCTATGCAATGATGTAATCTTTTTGTTGGTAGAGCGCCTTGCCTTGATTTGCTGAAATTTGGGCTGGCTGCAACAATTTCTTAAAATAAGAAGACGATGAAGTTTATTGCATTGATGACTTTTTCTCATCAAAGATTTCTCTGTAGTATGAATTACTGTTTGATGGTATTTGAGCCACAGTGCAACATCTTTCAAAACTGGAGTCAGTCCTCTCAAACCCTGATGCTGCTTTATCAGCTAAGTTTCTGTAATATTCTAAATCCTTTGTTGTCATTTCAAAAGTATTCACAGCAGGTTCACTAGGATTAAATTCCTTCTCGAGAAAAGCAACTCCTCATCTTTTCAGGTTTTATTGTGAGATTGTAGGAATTCAGTTGCATCTTCAGGATCTGTTTGAATTCTAGTTCTCTTATTTTATATACCACATCTGCAGTCACTTCCTCTGCTGAAGCCTTAAACCCCTTGAAGTCATTCATAAACATTGGAATCAGCTTTCTTCAAACTTCTGTTCATGTTGAAATTTTGACCTTCTCCCATGAATCAAGAATGTTCTTCATGGTTGCTAAAATGGTGAATCTTTTCTAGAAGGTTTCAATTTACTTTACCGAGATCTATCAGAGTAATCACTGTCAATGGCAGCTATACCCTTATGAAACAAATTTCTTAAATAGTAAGATTTGAATTGCTCCTTGATCCATGGGCTACAAAATAGGTATTACGGTAGCAGGCATGAAGAAAACATTAATTTCCTCCTATATAACCATCAGAGCTCTTGGGTGACCAGGTGCATTGCTAGTGGGCAGTAATATTTTGAAAGGAATCTTTTCTGAGCAGTAAATCTCAATAGTAGGCTTAAAATATTCCGTAAACCATGCTATAGAATAGATGGACGCACTGTCATTCAGGCTTTGTTGTGCCATTTACGGTGTACGGGTGGAATAGATTTAGCATAATTTTTTATTTTTTTGAATCAGTCTTTTGCTCTGCTGCTTAGGCTGGAGTGCAGTGGCTCTATCAGCAATCATAGCCCATTGTAGCCTCGAACTCCTAGCTTCAAGTGATCCTTCTGCTTCAAACTCTGAGTATCTGGGAGTACATGCATGCATCACCACATCCAGCTAATTAAAAAAAATACTTAGAGATGGGTTCTCACTACATTGCTCAAGCTGGTCTCAAACCTGTGGCCTCAAGCAGGCCTCCCAACTCAGCTTCCCAAGTGATGATGGGATTACAGGTGTGAGTGAACCACTGTGCTCATCTGACTTTTGGCATACTTCTTAAGGGCCCGAGGATTTTCAGAATGGTAAATAAGCATTGGCTTCAACTTAAAGTCTCCAGCAGCATTAGCCCCTAACAAGAGAGTTAGCCTGTTCTTTGAAGCTTTGAAGCCAGTAACGTCTTTCTGGGTGTGTAAGTTCTAGATGGTGTCTTCTTCCCACAGATGGCTGTTTGGTTTCCATTGAAAACCTGTTGTTTAGTGTAACTGTCTTCATCAGTGCTCTCAGCTAGATATTCAGGATGATTTGCTGCAGCTTCTACGTTAGCACTTGTTGCTTTACTTGCATTTTTATACTGGGGAGATGTCTTCTTCCCTTCAGCCTCATGAACCAACTCTGCTAGCTTCAGACTTTAGTAGTTTCCTCGCTTTTCTTATCGTCATGGAATTGAGGAGAGGTGGTCTTTGCTCTGGATTAGGTTTTCGCTTCAGAGAGTGTTGTGGCTGGTTTGATCTTCTATCCAGACCACTAACACTTTCTCCTTATCAGCCATTTCACTTTGTTACCATCTGTGCGTTTATTGGAGTAGCACTTTTTATTTCCTCCGTGAATATTTCCTTTGCATTCACAATTTATCTGTTTGGCACAGAGGCCAGTCTTGGCTTTTGACTTGCCTTCCTTAGTGAGCTTACCCATTTTCAGCTTTTGATTTAAAGAGAGACATTTGACTCTTTCTTTTACCTGAAGACCTAAAGGTATCGGAGGGTTATCAGTTGGCCTACTTTTGGTATTGCTGTGTCTCAGGGTATAGGGAAACCTGTGAACAGGGAGAGAGATGGGAATAGCCAGTGGGTGGCGCAGTCAGAACACCTGTGGCATTGTTGATTAAGTTTGTGTCTAATATGGGTGTGGTTTGTGGCAGCCTCAGTTACAGTGGTCCAATGGTAACATCAAAGATCACTTATCACAGATCATCATGGCAGGTATGATAATTATGAAAAAGTTTGAAATACTGTGAGAATCACTAAAATTTGACTAAGTGACACAAAGTGAACACACACTATTGGGAACATAGGCCAATAGACTTGCTGGATGCAGGGTCACCAGAAACCTTCAGTTTGTAAAAATGCATTATCTGCAAGGCTGAGTAAAGTACAGTAAGATGACGGGTGCCTGTAAATAAGCATGAGATCCTTGAAGAGACATACCAAGGTAAAAAGATGAATGTAGCAGTGACCAGGTACGGCAAATTGGTTTTATTTCATAGGCCGGCTTTGATTGGTAATGGGGACTGCCTAGAACACTGCGTTGAGAAGTAGTTGGAGGCAGCATCTGGCTTTAGGTGGGAACAGGTACTGTGATTATTTGCGTGGGTAGCAGTAGCGATGGCCTGAGTGCCTGTGTTTGCTGTCCTTAGTATAGATAAAATATATAGGATGCTAAATGGCACAGTAGGTGGGTGGCTTTTAAGTTTAGAGCTAGATTTTTCAGGGAGCAGTAGGATTTGAGGCAAAAGCTGATGACTTGTTGGGAATGGCAGTTATATTGGCTCATATTGAGTAAAATGTCTGTAATGCCTTAAGGAGAAATGAGATTAGCAGAAAAACTGAAAAGTAGAGGTATGGCACGCCTTACTGATGAATAAGGGAGATTAGATTATTCTTTTTTATCTCCTAATTTTTTTTTTCTAATTCCTTGTGCTATTTCTATGGTCTTTTTCTTATTCAGGACCTGATCATCCTTTTTATTTTTAAGGTTAATTATTTTTTGAATAAGTAATCCATTAATATGTTTCAAAATTTGAAAGGTTTAAGAGGACACATGAAAAGTTTTCCTTTTATTTCTGTTCCTTAGCTGTTTTGTTTTCTTTTCCACAAAGTCGACCAGTGTCATCAGATTCTTAGTATTTTTCCAGAAGTATCTTGGGTACATGTAACTGCTTTTCCATCCTTTTTATACAAATGATACTTCTCTGCCTGGGCTTCTTCCACACCACACACAATGTTCTGCACCTGGCCTTTGTACTGTTTTTGAGATTCTTTTTTCATATCGATACATGAAGCGCTTTCTTTTTTTTCTTTAGATAAACTTTGTGTTTTGGAGTAATTTTAGATTCACACAAAAGTTGCAAAATTAGTGCAGAGTTACTAAATACACCTCATTCGATTTGTTTTCCCTAACATTATCTTACTGGGGTACATTTGTCAAGAGACCAACATTGGTCTCTCATGTTAACTAAACTTCAGACTTTATTTGGATATCACCAGGTTTTCTATTAATGTCATTTCTCTGTTCTAGGATCCCATCCAGAATACTGGATTTTTGGCATCTCTGCCATCCTGACAGTTTCTCAGTCTTGTTTTTTATGATCTTGACAGTTTTAAGGAGTACTGGGTCATGTAATTTGTAGACTGTCTCTCAGTTTGGCTTTGTATGGTGTGTTTCTCATGGTTATTGGGTTATGGGTGTTCGAAAGTAATACCACAAAGTGGACTTGTCTTTGTCATCCTATCACATGAGGGGTGATAATTTACATGACATCACTGGTGACATTAACTTAGATCCCTTAGTTAAGGTAGTGTTTGCCAGGCTTCTTCGCCATATTGTCACTATTTTTCCCTTTCCATATTCTATTTTTGGAAGGGAGTCATTTAAGTTCAACTCATCCTCAAAGTGGGAAGGGAAATTAAAGTTGCTTGACTAAAAAAAATTATTACTAGGTAGGTACCATATATTTTAGGTAACTATTTCCCTGTTATATAGTATACATGTGTGTATTTATGTATTTAGGTAGTTTAGTATATTGTAGTAGTTAAAAGAACAGGCTTTGGAGCTAGACTGCCTAGTTGAAATCCTGGCTCCACACTAGCAATGTGACCTTGGGCTACTTTTACTCAGCTCCTAGCTTCTCCATCTGTATAATGGAGATGTTAATAGCACCCATCTCATAGGATTGTTGGGAAGATTACGTGAGAAAATGTGTAAAGTGCTTAAAACAGTATCTGGCAGTATACTAAGGGCAAGATAAGTATTTGCTGTATTGAAGCTGTGTTACATATGCTTGTCATTACGATAATACTACAGTCACTTTGTGTATGTTATTTGACAGTGGTGGCTATAAGATAAAATCCTAGAAATGGGACACTTGTATTTGTAATTTTGATAGAAAAGCCAAATTTCCCTCCATAGAGGTTGTACCCTCTTGCATATCCACCAGGAATATATGAGATCTGTGTTACTGTATCCAGTGTGTTATGAAATTATTTGTGCTTTGCCAATCTACTGGTGCACTTCTTTTATTGTGAATTAACTTGAGCCTATTTTCATGGAGCCAATTGAGAGTTTATATTTTGATTCTGCTTGTTATGAACTCAATGGTGCTTCATCAGGTGAGGATTGATTAAAAAAATGTTGCTTGGGGGCAATTATTATAGTGACTCAGTAAGGAATAGTTTGGACCTAGAGAAAAGTAGAAGAGGTACCGTTACTGCAGGATGGAAAGTCTGACAAGGGAGTTGCCAAATTTTGCTGACTTCTCTTCTAGTGTGACAGACAGCATGGTATCTTGGAGAGAGAAGTTTTAAGAAGAATTACCATGCAACATTTGAAACCAGCAGCGAATGAAGCTACAGGAGTAGAATTTTTGTATCAAAGTAAAGGAAGAAGTCAAATTAGTCTGACACACCTTCCATTATATACATGTTTCTTATTTTCCTTATTTTAGGCATAAAGTAAAAGTAGCTTGCATATAGAATTGTAATTAACTTCAGTATTCAATTTTAGAAGTTATTTTTCCCATTTTGTTTTCCAGTATGTCTAATTGTTACCAGTTAGTAATTTTCCCCCGATATCAAGTACTGTTTAATGGTCATTATTATTATTAGATTGTCTTCCCCTCAAACCATGTTCTACCCCAGCTTCTTCCTGATTCTCAGAAACAAAAGTGCTGACTTACTTTTTATCAGCTGGGTGGGAGTGGTGGTGATTGATCCTTCGCTATTTTCCTTATGTTTGAGTTGAATGCAGGGGTCCTCAAACTTTTTAAACAGGGGGCCAGTTCACTGTCCCTCAGACCGTTGGCGGGCTGGACTGCAGGCCCAGGGATGAGTCGGCTGCTAAGCAGGACAGGCAGCGGCAGCAGAAACACCCGGCGGGCCTGATAAATGTCCTAGGTGGGCTGCATGTGGCCCGTGGGCTGTAGTTTGAGGACGCCTGGTTTAATGTTTTGGGATTCTGTGAGATCAGCTTAGCCACCGATGTGTTTTAATGCATCCCTTCTCCCCGGACATTCATAGTTCATAATCCCTCATGGGATTGAGTCCATAAAAACCATGGGACATGAACAGATTACTGGGGTTTGGAAAGGAACTGGAGATATAAAAAGGGTCACCATGCTGAAAGAAGGAAAGGGATATCAAATCAGGAAAAGGAAGGAGACATTATGAAAATTCACTGGATCCTTGGAATTTGAGAATCTTGGGTTTTGAATAATTAAGTTTAAAAGAGTGGTAAGGGAGGGCAAAGGAGAGCTCAAGTAACCTATTAACTCCCTGGACTGAGTTCTCCCAGGCGTGGTGTCAGTACTAAAGCAATTCTAGTGGTCTCAGCAAAATTAAAAACAAACACAGCCACTACTTCCTCATGTAAGCCAAGTCAACTGAAAAGGTAAAAATTTCTCCTAGCTACCTTAAAGAAAAAATAAGTTCACTGAAAGACAGTTCAGTCCTTGTTTAGGTTTTTTTCTGATTTGATAGTGAACGGTGGAAGTGGACAGTGGACTCCTGGGGATGGGAAATATGAAGGATCCAGGGAGGGGTTGAAAGGCAAGAGAAAGGGCAGCTGACAGGCACTCAGAAGACTGACTGTGTTGGTTTCTCGTTGTTTTTTTTTTACGCTTTTACTGGGTCTTGGATTATCTTTATTCACCGACAAATTAAAGTCCTATACCAGATAATCTCTGTAGCACGGGTAGCTAACCAGACATCCGTTGTGAGTCGCAGTGAGATGGAAGCTACCAACACTTTGTAGTTTAGGATTGTGTCTCCTCACTCCCAGAATACCCGGAAACTCCAAGCTTAGAAACAGACGGTCTCTGAGTAAGGCAGTTGGCAACGCATGGACTACAGTTTAATTCTGTTTTAAGCATAGAATTTCTGTTAAAAAGCCATTTGAGTTAAACCGCTTTGTACCTTGTGAGAATATGTAAGCCTGTCAGATATGAGTAATACCTTAGTGTGAATCATTTAAGCAGATAATCATTATTTTTCTCCTTCATACATTGCTGGCATCACATACTATAGAAATAAGACTGTCGATAGGAGAGAGAATTTTATTATTTAATGCATTTCTGACATCACATATACTTAATGCGTTGCTGACATCACATGCAATAGAAATAAGAATGTCGATGGGAGAGAGAATTTTATTCTTTATGTCTAGTCTCAGTTCATTCAGGCTGCTGTCACAAAGTACCATATTTTAGGTGGCTTATAACCAACAAAAATTTGTTTCTCACCATTTTAGAGGCTGGGAAGTCCAAGATCAAAGCACATTGACAGTTATGGTGTCTGATGAGGGCCAGCTTTTTGGTTTGTGGATGACTGTCTTCTGACTGTCCGAGACCAGCGCACAGATATTGCACTTGTTTTGTTAGATTTACACCTAAGTATTTAATTTTTTGGAGTAATTGTGTTATCTTTTTAATTTCATTGTTGCCAAGTTCATACTAGTACATAGAAATACAATGTGTTTCACGTGTTTATCTTGTATCCTGCCACTTTACTGACCTCAGTTATTAGTTTTGGGGTAGATATCTTGGAATGTATGCCATCAGGTCATTTGCAAACAGGCCCAGTCTTATTTCTTCTGTTTTAATCTTGCGCCTTTTGTTATGTCTTGCTGTTGCACTGACTAGCACTTCAGCACTAACTAAAACTTGCTGCACTCTGTGGAATAAGATTTGTGAAAGTGGACACACTTGCCGTGTTCCTTCTATTAGAGAAAAGCATTCAGTCTTTCACAATTAACTCTAATATAAGCTGTCAGTCTTTTGTATAAGTCTTTCTCAAGTTGAGGGAGTTCTGCTCTAGGCATATTTTTTTAGAGTTTTTTACCATGAATTGGTGATGAATTTTGCCTGTTGCTCTTTCTGCGACAATTAACATGATTGTGATTTTTCCTTTTTAACTTGTTAATATGGTAAATTGCACTGATTTTCTAATACTGACTCAGCCTTGCAGCCCTACAGTAAATCCCACTTGATCATGTTGTATCTTTTTTTTTTTGTAATGTATTGCTGAATACTGCTTACTAATATTTAGTTTAGGATTCTTACATTTACATTCATGTCTTTGGTTTTGGCATCAGGGTTAATACTGGCTTCATGAAATGAAATGGAAAGTGTTTCCCCTTCTTCCATTTCTGGAAAAGATTGTGTAGAATTGGTGTTAATTGCTAGACTTCCACGGTGAGACTGTCTGGACTTGGAGATTTCTTGCTTCCATTTTTTTCCTCCTTGAATTTTATAAGTTATGGATTTACTTCATTTGGTAACTAAAGAACTATTCTAGCTACCTGTGCTTTGTTAGGTGGGTTGTGGTAGTGTGTGTTTTTGAAGAAGTGGTCCAGTTAGTCTAAAAGTGTGTAGAGCTGCTCATGATACTCCCTCCTTCCTTTGCTGTCTGCAGAGCCTGCAGGGGCGTCCCTGTTTCATTGCAGACGTTGGTAATTTGTGTCTTCTCTCCTTTTTTCCTTTGTTCTTTCCGTTTTCTCTTTCTGCTTGCTTTTAGTTTATTTTGCTCTTCTCTTGGAGCGAGAGCTTAGATTACTGGTTTGAGATTTTTCCTTTTCCTAACATGTGCCTTTAGTGCTATAAATTTCCTTTCAGCATTGCTTTTTATGTGTTCTGCATTTTGGGGGATATATTGTACTTTCATTTTCACTCAGTTCAATGTACAGTAGAACCTCCATAGGTTGACCATCCAAAGGACTATAACAAACTGACCAACATACACAGGGTGGCCAACATAAGGACCTTCCTTCCTGTTGACAGGTGGTCAACATAATGAATTGGTACATGTCCAGTCCATGAAAATTAGGTCAGCCTAAGGAGATGGTCAGTGTAGGGAGGTGGTCAGCTGTGGAGGCTCTACTGTATTTTCCTTGTTTGGTCCCTGGGTTATATAAATTTTTCAACTTATTTATTCATATACACTGTTGTACTTTTAAGACATCCCCAATTATTTAGTACCCTAAATGATGCTGTCAGAAATAACATCTTTGGGTAGCTTCCATATTCTAAAGGTGAGTTTTCTAGACTTCTGTAAATGTTTTAAGAACTCAGGCTTTTATTAGGGAAAATGGTCTAATGTAATTTATACAAAGTTGGAATTAAAATTTTAAACCTATGTGTGTTTTTAAAATATCTGGCTACTCTTACAGTAATAAATAATAT
This sequence comes from Otolemur garnettii, assembly GCF_000181295.1. Taxonomy (NCBI): domain Eukaryota; kingdom Metazoa; phylum Chordata; class Mammalia; order Primates; family Galagidae; genus Otolemur; species Otolemur garnettii. The sequence continues at coordinate 7,264,525 of NW_003852443.1, forward strand.
GCCTTGTTAGGTAATAAAAGAATATATGGAATAAATATAAATAAACAATAAATTCCAAATGGAATTTGATAATGGGAAACCAATTCCTGTTTCATAGGTTGGATTTAGGCCGACTGCTGAGTAGATCTTCCCAATGAGTTTTATCATTAGTCTTCTATTTTCAGTCTGCCGCCTTCCTGTAGGTCATTTAGAAGTGTATTCCTGGATTTCTAAGTTTTTAAGATTTTTCTTTCATTGGTCTGTTACTGATTTCTAGTTTGATTCTCTTGTCAGAGGAAATATTTTGTAGAAGTCAGATTTTTTAAAATTTGAAGTTTGCTTTATCACTCAGGGTCTATCTCGGTATGCTCTATCCTAGTATATGATTCATGGGCATTTGGAAAGGACTGTGTATTTTTCTGCTGTTTGGACTGTTCTGTGTATGTTGACTAGATTCTGTTGATCTAGGATTGTTGAGTTTTTCTATGTGCTTAGTGAATTTTTTGTCTAGTTACTCTGTCACTTGCTGAGAGAAAGAGGGAGAAAGAGACTGAAGTCTCCAACTGTAATTGTGGATCTTATCTTTTCAGTACTTCAGTTTTGCTTCATATATTTTTCAACTTTTGTCTTTTGGTGCATACACATTTAGGATTGCCATGTCTTCTTGATAGTCTGGCCCTTTTATCATTATATAATATATTACTCTGTCAGTAGTAATTTATTTTCTTTCTTTCTTTCTTTCTTTCTTTCTTTTTTTTTTTTAGACAGAGTCTCAAGCTGTACCCCTGGGTAGAGTGCTGTAGCATCACAGCTCACAGCAACCTCCAACTCCTGGGCTCAAGTGAGTCTCCTGCCTCAACCTCCCAAGCAGCTGGGACCACAGGCGCCCACCACAACGCCCGGCTATTTTTTTTTTTTTTGGTTGCAGCCATCATTGTTTGGCAGGCCCAGGCTAGATTCGAACCCACCACCTTAGGTGTATATGGTTGGCACCTTAGCCACTTGAGCCACAGGCGCTGAACTTGTCACTAATAATTTTCTTTGCTCTGGAGTCTACTTTGTCTGATATTAATATAACCATTCATCTTTTACTATGGTTAATGTTTATATGATTTATCTTTTTTCCATCCTTTTACTTTCAACTTCCCTTTATTGTTATATTGGAAATGAGTTCTTTGTAAGGAGCAAATAGTTGGGTCCTGCTTTTAATCCACTCTGTTAATGGCTTTTAATTAATATATTTAGATTATTTATATTTAGTATAACTGTTGATATGTTAGGGCTTAAGACTGTCTTTTTATTTTTTGTTCTCTGTTTATCTATTTTTCTTTTGCCTGTTTCTTTTTTGCCTTTTTATGGGTCACTTGAACGTATTTTAGAATTCCATTTTGATTTGTCTATTGTGTTTTTGAGCGTATTTCTGTGTATCTCTTTTGGTAGTTTTTCTAGGTATATTATATTATGTATATACATAACATATTACAGTGTACTTTGTCATTATCTTAGCAGTTTGAGTGAAGTATAAAAATCTTACTCCCTTTGTCTCTTTATTCTCCCCATTTGTCATGTAATTGTCTTAAAATGTTTCTAAATAGAACCTAGTCAGGCGGATGTAACTTTGCTTCAGCTGTCAAACATAATTTAGGAAACTCAAGAGGACAGCAGAAGTCTATTGTATGTAACCCATAGTTTTGCTTACCATATTTCTTCCTGCTGTTCTGTGGTTTCATTTTTTATCATTATCTTTTGACTTAGAGAACTTATTTTAGCCATTCTTTTAGGGTGTGTCTGTTGGTGAAAAAGCTGCATAGTTTTTCTTCTTCTGAGAATATCTTTATTTATTTATTTATTTGACGCAGAGTCTCACTTTGTTACCCTCAGTAGAGTGCTGTGGCGTCATTACTCATAGCAACCTCAAACTCTTGGGCTCAAGTGATCCTCTTGCTTAAGCTCTTAAGTAGCTGGGACTATAGGTGCCTGTCACATGGACTGGCTAGTTTAAAGATCTTGTTCAGGCTGATCTTGAACTCCTAAGCTCAAGTGATCCACACCCCTGGGTCTCCCAGAGTGCTAGGATTACAGCCATGAGCCAATGGACCCAGCCCATCTGAGAATATCTTGCTTTTCCCTCATGCCTTAAAGATATTTTTGCTGAGTGTAGAATTCTGAATTGACAGTCATTCAGCACTTGAAAAATAAAATATGCCATTCCCTTTTGGCATTCATGGTTTTAGGTGAGAAACCTACTGTCATTTGAATTATCTTTACCCCCTGTGGGTAAGATTTTATTTTCTGAATACTTTCTTTGTCCTTGGTTTTAGAAATTTTATTATGATATAACTTGGTACAGATTATTTTTGTGTCTTTCCTATTTAGAGTTCACTCAGGTTCTTGAATCTGTAAGTTTATGGCCCTGGCCAAATTGGGAAAGTTTTTACACCTTATTTCTTGAAGTGCTTTTTTTAGTCCCCTTATTCCCTTTCGCCTATACTTGTGAGACTTAGCTATCACTAGTATTTGATCTTTTGTTGTGGTTTCATAGGTCCCTGAGGATCTGTTCATTTGTTTTTAAGTCTATTTTCTATTAAGAGAGTGTGGTTTCTGATACTTTATAATTCACTGGTTCTTTCCCTTATTTCATCATTCTGTTCTTGAGCTTATTTACTGAGCTTTTTTTAATTTAGTTATATTTTTTCAGTTCTATAGTTTCCATTTGGTTCCTGTTTATATTTTCTATTTCTTTGCTAAGTTTTTCTCTTTCTTTGGTGAACCTATTTTTCATTTGTTTCAGGCACGTTTGTAATTGCTTGTTGAAGCATTTTTATCATAGTTGCCTAAATCGTTGCCAGATAATTCTAACAGTGCCCCACGTGGGCTCCACTCACATAGCAGGGATGGAGGATATGAGGGGATTAGGGTGTTATTGCCAGAAGAATCTCTGGCCAAGATCTCTGCTTGGTCTTCTCTGGCTCTGCCCTGCAGGAAGTGTTGGATACCTCCTTATAGACTTATGAGAGTAGAATTCTAAGCTTCCCGCATGGCTTTTGCTGGCATGGGTGGGAGTGAGCCCTACAGTGTTTGGCTAGAGTAGTAATATTTTTGTCTTAAGTTTTCTGTCTTGCTAGACTGCCCTTTCCTGATCTTTTGGTTAAAGACTTTTATTGGGGCTTTGTTATTGTTTTCCACTGTTGGTATTTCCAGATAGCCACCTTTTCATTTATAAGTCTAAAATATAATGAGGCAAAATGCAAACATAGGGACACTTACTGCGGAGTTGTTTCTAGTCAGTCCGCCTTCCTCTCTTTACCTTTCACAGACTTCTTGTGCTTGTTTTATCTGTAATGTTTAGGGCTTTTAGTGGTACTTAGTGAGATACATAGGAGATACATACTCCATCTTACAGGAAGTGGACTACTGGATTATTCCTTTTTAAAGAAACCTCTAGTGACTCCACTGCCTAAAGACTAATACAGTTTCTTGGTTTGTTATTCAGAGAGCTTTCGATCTATACACAATCTTAGCTTTTTCTCCATTTCCTATTCCTGTTTGTCTCTGTCACACCATTGTGTATGATGGAACCCTGAAATTTCTCCTATGTTCTATAAGATTCTGGACTTCAGCTGTTTGTATAACAAGGCCTTGATCAGTTCTTCTTTCTGAAATGTCCCAATCCTTATCTTAGGCTGTATACTCCATCACCTTGTAACTTGCAGGTTGTTAGGTATTTGTATCATTAAATATTTTGAAGGATGTGGAACTATAATTATTGCAGAATGTCAAATAATATGTTCTGCACTATAATAGTTTCATATTCCTTCTGAAGTAATTCATTGTAATTTTGATTCTTAAAATACCTGTTCACCAACATATGATTATGGAGGACCTACTCTTGTTGGTATTGTACTGGAATACTAGATCATTTAGATAATTTAGTTGGATGGCATTCATTCAAAATAAGTGTTATTAAAGCTAAATAACACCTTAATATTTTAGGCTGTGTTAATAATTATAAAGACATGGCTAGGGGTTTGAGTCCTAGTTGTGCCAGTTTGTGGAGCTTTGAAATAATTCCTGTGCTAAAACCCAGAGATTCTGATTCATTTGGTTTGGTATGGGATGTGGGGCCCTGGCATTGATTTTTTTTTTTTTTTTTTGAGAGATAGGATCTTGCTCTGTCTCTGAGGCTGGCTGATATTTTTAGAAAGCTCTTTTAAGTGATTATAATATGTGGCTAGATTAAAAATCTAAGTAAGCACAAGTGGTTTCAGTTACTTTTAAAGTTTTTCCCTGGAATGCTTCCATCTATGTAGGCTTAAACTTTGTATTTCAAAGTTTTTACCTTAATACATTTAAAAAAATTTTATTATACAGCCATCAGTTGACTTACCCATGTGATTGTAACACAAGGGTTATGTGAAATATGACCTGATTTGCAAAGGGAAGGCAACATTTTATGAAAATAATCAGATTTCTTTAGGCAATTTAAAATTATAAAATCCAAGATTATTTTCTCAAACTTTTTAAAATATTGATTTCTTTTTTTAAAAAAAGGTATAGGAATAACGCAGAGAATATAACATCCTATATAGATAACCATTTAAACTATAATGTTTTTGCTGAATTAATAATTTTTACTCTGATTTTAAATGTTTATTTTTTGGCAAACACCAAGATACTAGTAACCCTTTAGGTCTCTCAACTAGTTGTGAACAAGGAATTTACTGCTAGGGCAGAGAAAGCAGACATCAGCATTGATTAGTGAGTGTGGCAATCTTGAGTGTCTTATGGTAAAATCACTGTAGACATTTGGCATCTAAGTAGCGTATTTTACTTAGAGATTGATAAGACTTTTGAATTCTAGTAATAAAAGCAGGTAGGGATAAGGAAAGAAGGGTAAGTCAGAAAAAGGAAAAAAAAAAAGAAAAGAGGTCAGATAATAGAGAACATAGAGAAAAAATAGAATTGAAGATAAGAATTCAATTAACTTTTATAACAAAGCCTTTCCTCTGAGGAAGAAGAAATTAGGTGCTCTAGTTTGTTTTTTAGAGACACCCATTCAGTTTGGTTCATTATATTTGACCTCTGTGAGAAAAATATAGAAAGAATTATAAATTGACACTGACTTTTTCCTGTACTTAGTAATTGATTGATAATACGTTTTAGTTTCTTATGGAAACAGGTGAATACTTCGAAAGGCTGATCTTAAGGAATGGTAGTGAGAATTATTGGATAATTGTTGAATCACTTTTCAGATTTTCTGTGTTTCTAAATGTAGTGTATACTGTAAGTATAATGTGTCATTTAATCTATATATTTATGAAAGCTAATAACTTTTTTTGAGACACAGTCTCACTCTATTGCCCTAGGTAGAGTGCCCTGGCATCATAGCTCACAGCAACCTCAAACTGTTGGGCTTGAGTAATCCTCTTGCCTCACCCTCTTGAGTAGCTGGGATTATAGGAACCCATCATAATCTATTTTTAGTAGGAAAGAAGGTCTCGCTGTTGCTCAGGCTGGTGTCAAACTCCTGAGCTCAAGCAATCCACCACCTTTGGCCCCTCAGAGTGCTAGGATTACAGGTGTGAGCCACCATGCCCAACTGGAACCTAATAATTTTTAAGAAGTTTGATTGATCTATAGTAGGATTTCTAAGGGGAGATCATGGGAAGGTCTTGGTTTTTATTATGCCATCAGTCTTCTGTGGTCTTATTTATATAATTATTCAGTTTGCCTGTGAACAATATGGGTTTGAACTGTGTGGGTCCACTGACACAGGTATTCTTCCACCTCTGTCACCCTGATACAGCCCTTTTCTCCTTCCTTCTCCTCAGTCTACTCAATGTGAGGGGGGATAAAGGCCTTGAAGATGATCTACTTCCACTTAATGAGTACTATATGTATTTTCTTTACATTATGATTTTCTTTATAACATTTTCTTTTCTCCAGCCAAGAATATAGTATATAATACATACAACATACAAAATGTGTTAATCAGCTGTCCACATTAAGCAAGCTTCTAGTCAGTAGTAGGCAACAGCAGTTAAGTTTCTGGGGGGAGTCAAAAGTTGATATGCAGATTTTTTCTGGCACTTTTTCCTGCACTTAGTAATTGCGGGGGAGGAGGAGGGTCAGTGCCTCTAAACCCCATGTTGTTCAAAGGTCAGCTTGTAATTAATACTTACAGTATCATTTCAAAACTTATATGTGCTAGTTAGATCTCTATCCTTATGGCATTAGATAAAGCTATCAAATCCCATGGACTCTGCTTTGTGATGAATGGGACAAGGGAGGTCTCTGTGCTTTCAGACATTGAGGGCAGATTTTGAACTTACCCTTTATGCTACTGAAGGCAGACCTATTGCAATATTTGATACATAGGTCTGATTACCAGTGGTTATTCTGGAAAATAATCACTTTCCTTATTCTAAAAGAAAAGAAACTAAATCCTTGTAAAAATTAGCCCTTAAAGCTATCTCTACATGAACTCAGTGGTTTATCTTAATATTTAGAAGGAAAGGGTCACAGACAAAATGGTAAATAAAACTGGCTTGGCTCGGCGCCTATGGCTCAAGTGGCTAAGGCACCAGCCACATACACCCAAGGTGGCGGGTTCGAATCCAGCCCGGGTCTGCCAAACAACAATGATGGCTGCAACCAAAAAATAGCCAGGCGTTGTGGCGGGTGCCTGTGGTCCCAGCAACTTGGGAGGCAGAGGCAGGAGGCTCGCTTGAGCCCAGGAGTTGGAGGTTGCTGTGACCTATGCCACAGCACTCTACCCAGGGGGACAGCTTGAGGCTCTGTCTCCCAAAAAAAAAAAAACCTGGCTCTGTCCCTGATCTTCTGAAGCATATACTTTTAACAAATGCTGAATTTTATGCTTATAAGTGTAGGCTATGATGGAAACATATCGGAAGGGCAGAGCAAGCAGGATCAAATCTTGTCAGGTCCCCCCAAAAGTCTAAGAAGTGATTGATCATCAGAAAGCCATCAGAAAAACCAGGAAGGTGAGGATCAAAGACAACAGTAGCAGTGCTAATTTATGTAGTTATGATTTTGCATCTCTGTATGTCATGTTTTTTTCATAAAATCTTTCACATGGATATTGTCATTAATAATGTAAGGATCTCTGTTTCAGTATTAGAAAATTATTTTAGTCATCACTGTAATATATCAGAAGGGAGGGCATATGTCACATTTGTAATGTTTTCTTTCTTTTTTTTTTTTGAGACAGAGTCTCACTGTGTCACCCTCAGTAGTGTCCTGTGGCGTCACAGCTCACAGCAACTTCAAACTCTTGGGCTTAAACAATTCTCTTTCCTCAGCCTCCCAAGTAGCTGGGATTACAGGTGCCTGCCACATGACTGTCTATTTTTTTTTTTTATAGTTGTCATTATTGTTTGGCAGGTCTGGGCCGAGTTCAAACCTACCAGTCCTAGCTGCTGAGCTACAGCTGCTGAGCCTGTAATGTTTTCTTTTAAACTTCTTTGTGATGTATAAAATTGTCTTAGTTTCAAGCACTGATTAAATTTTTTATAAAATTGAGTTTAAATCAGGAATTACTTCTTTGGAAGCACCAAAAAGATGATTCTTGAACTTAAATATTGTAAAATAAAACTAATTTGGTTTTGTGTTACTTTATTTGCATAAATTTATTTTGGGTCCAATTCATGACTTTAAAGCCTGTGAACTACAAAGTGTTTTTAATCACCCAACAATAGAATATAAAAATTGGGTCACATTTTCTCAGAACCTTTGGAAAATGCATGCTCCAAACCATCAGTGACACATAGTTGGCTGACAATAAATCTTCTTAAATTTAAGAAAAAAAAATCAAAATACTACATCAAATTATGTTTTACAAAAAATGAGTGTAAAAAAATTAAGTCTAGGACTTGTTCTAACTTAGATAATAAGCAAGAGCATGTGTCATCTCCCCTGTGAAAATGTTTATTAGGCTTAACATTATTTTTTTTTTTTAATTCTTAGGTTTTCCTTGTCAGCTTACTGATGGAGAACGTCGTGATATTTTGTTTTGTATCATTTACTATATGCTTGTATGGTGTGTGTATGTGAACATACTCATTGTAACCAACACTGCAGGAGAATCTATTGTATTCCAGGTAATTCAAAAAATAAAAATGACATGGTTCCTTCTGTCAGTCCACTCATGTGAGGAGGGGAGACAGGGAATAATGACTGTAACAGAGTGGAAGGTAAATGATAACCCCGAGGAGGGAGAGCATGGTTACACGTCCTCACATTGAGTGTTGTGTCAGGGAAGGCTGCGAACCTGAGACAGGGTTTAAAACATGAGTAGAAATTTCCTGGACAAAGGGTTGTCAATAATGACATTGACAGTAGAGGTGACAGCATAGGTCAGTGCACAATCATGTAATAGCATTGCACATTCCGGGAGCTGCGCTTGGTTTCTTGTTGATGAGAAAGACATGAGGTAGAGAGAGAGGCAGTGGTACAGGCTATGAAGTATGAAACACTTGATGTCCTTAAGTGCTAAGTTTGACTGTTGATATCTCTGACGTTTCAGTTTGACATTTTTGTTTTGTTTTGTTTTTTTGTTTGTTTTTGTTTTCTTATTGTGAAAATATATCCTCCTTCTTCCAAATGGATGTTTCGGCTTGCGATTCTTTCAAAAGTTTCTTCTTAGAGCAATTTTTGTGAAACCATGGATAAGTCCAAAGTTTGTGTTATTTTTGAATATAAGTTCCATTGTGGAACCAGTGCAATGCAGACCACTTGCAATATCAACGGAGTGTTTGGGAAGGATGTAGTTAATATTATGTCCTTGGTGTGAGAAGTTCAGTTCTGGTCGCTTTAATAATGAAAATGAGTTTGTGGGTGATCTGAGACCAAGGTATATAATGGTGAGCTGAAAGCTATAGTGGACATGAATCTGTCTCTACCTGTGTGTCACTTAGCAGCAAGGTTTGACATTACTATTCCAGCAATATTGGACCATTTGAAACAAATTGGCAAGGTAAAAAAGCTGGACAGATGGGTTCTGTGTGAATTAAACAGGCATCAGAAGAGAAATTGTCTTGAAGCTTGCATTTCTTTGCCATCACAATGTAAAGGCAAACCATTTCTACATCGTATTGTTATGTATGATGAAAAATGGTTTGTTTCTGATAATTGCAGGCATTCTGAACAATGGTTTGATAAAGATGAAGTGCCGAAACACAGTCTAAAACCAAATATTTATCAAAAAAAGCTAATGGTGTCTGGTGGTCCAGCATTATCCACTACAGGTTCATGAAACCTGGTCAGTGGATTATAGTGGCTGACGACTGCAGCCACCTGGATGACATGAGCTTGTCAAAGAGTTGGCCACGGGGGACCATTCAGGATTTTCAAGTGAATTAGTGAGACGATTAATTCTGCAAGTGGATGAAGGGTAAATTGAAAGGGGGATGGGTTTATAATCAGGAAATCTTTGAGAAGTTACTTAATAATTGAGGCAATAGTGCTATTGAAGAGAATGAGATAGAGTCAGCAGGTTTTGTGCCGTTTGTATATGGAGGAAAAGGATAATATGAGGATTTCTCTTACGTTTTTGCCTTTTACAATATGTGTATGTAGGTATGCACATGTATTGGGGAATAATACAGAAAAGTTTACCATCAAATACTATTGTAATGCTACCTAAATGTATTCTGTTTTGAAATAATTTCAGACTTATAGATAAATTGTAAAAATAATTTAAAGAAATTCCATGTAGGGCGGCACCTGTGGCTCAAAGGAGTAGGGTGCTGGCCCCATATACCGGAGGTGGTGGGTTCAAACCCAGCCCCAGGCCAAAAAAAAAAAAAAAAAAGAATTTCCGTGTAGCCGTCACCCCACAGTGTCCTAATGTGAACTTATATCATATTTACTTTTCATAAAGCAATAAATAATTATTGTTTCTTTTCTGAACCATTTGAGAGTGGCTTGTAAACATTGTGTTTCTTTATGCCTAAATACTTACTTCCATGTGCATTTTCTAAAAAATAAGACAATAAAGGCTTTTTTTAAAAGGCCAAGGTATAATCAGTCATTAAAAATCAGGCAAGTAACATTGACCTGTACTCTATAGGCTTTATTTAAATTTTGCTATATTTCCTTATGTCCTTTTAAGTAAAAGAGAAAATTTTTTTCTTGGTTTAGGGTCCATGCAGGATTTCTGTGTTACTTTCAGTTGTCCTGCCTCCTTAGTCTCCTTTAATCTGTGATACTTCCTTGCTATTTCTTTTTGTTTCATGATAAGACATTTTTTAATATTTTAGAAATATACTACAATTTAGGTTTTTCTGCTATTTCCTCATGTTTAGCTTGAGGTTATGCATTTTTTTTGCCTGGGGTTCTATGGAAGTGATATGCCTTCTGTGTATCCTACTTGGAGACTACTGTTTTCTTCCATTACTGGTGATGTATAAGCTTTTATGAACTTGTTATGCAGGAGTTTTCCAGATTTCTCCACTGTAAAATTGCCGGTTTTCTCTTTACAATTAGTATGTATCTTGTGGGGAGATACTTTAAGACTATGTAAATAATCCTGTTTCTCATAAATTTTTTACCCACTAGTTTTATTTACTTATTTATTTTTTTGAGACAGAGCCTCAAGCTGTCACCCTGGGTAGAGTGCCATGGCATCACAGCTCACAGCAACCTCCAGCTCCTGGGCTCAAGCGATTCTCCTGCCTCCACCTCCCAAGTAGCTGGGACTACAGGTGCCCAACACAAGGCCTGGCTATTTTTTGGTTGCGGCCATCATTGTTGTTTGGCGGGCCCTGGCTGGATTCAAACCCACCAGCTCAGGTGTATGTGGCTGGTGCCTTAGTTGCTTAAGCCACAGGTGCTGAGCCAACCCACTAGTTTTAAAGTCACATTTCATATCTGAATCAGTTTGTGTCCTTTTGACATATGCCATAAATCTTTGAGAATTTTCTTATATTCTGGGAACAGGTGTCCTAGAGTCATCCTGTGCTTTCCTTCCCAGAGTTAGAATTTGCCATTTCTTTAAGGAGCCCTAATTCCTTTTAGTGAGAATGGTATTTAGAAATCAAGACCTGGGCATTTGTACTCATTGCTACCGAGCGAGCATTACTTTTAGCTCTTGTGTTAGTCATGGTTCTTTAGAGAAGCAAACCTATGGTGATTGGAATTGGCTTACGTGATTATGGAGGTTGGCAAGTCCAGTCTTCAACGTGGGCCAGCAGGCTAAAGACCCAGGGAGAGCTGGTGTTCGAGTTTGAGGGCCCTCAGGTGGGAAGAGTTGACGTAGCAGATGAAGTGTGTAGGCAGTCTTCTGGCAGAACATCTCTCACTGGGGGTTGGTCTTTTTGTTTTATTCTTGCTTTCAACTGATTGAATGAGCCCCTCTATATTATGGAGGGCAGTCTGATCTACCAATTCAAATGTAAATCTTTTCCCAAAACACCCTCACAGAAAACATAACAATATTTATCCAAATATCTGGGTACTCTATGCCTAGTCAAGTTAACACATAAAACACACCCTAAGAGACCTCTCAGTGGACAGGGTTAGGGCATACGTACCATATACACACATACACTCTCCCCACATCTGTCTCTGTGTATTAAAAACTATGACAACAAATTCCTGTTCTAAATGCCAATGCCACTGTGAGGTTCAGTCTAGCCTCCCCCCCCCTCCTTTTTGTAACTTCCTTTGACAGCAAGAAGCCTGGCTTCTGTTCTTCATGGTATACTTACTTATTTGCTTAGTCCTAGAGTATACAAAGGAAATTCAGAATTGCTAATCCTTAAGAACATAAAAATCAAACCATTTATGGAATTTAATGTTTATTCACGGCTCACTTTTGTTTACAACCTGAGAATATGTAGCAAAAAGATCATTCAAAAGTTACTTAGGTTAGTTCTTCCTTTCCCGTTTAGTATTGTTATGTTAGTCATCTAAAATAGAGATACTGGTTTGATTTTCATTTTAGGGTTTTTTAATTCTCGCTCATCTTTGTTGATCTCCTTACTTTTCTCTGAGTAACGGTAACGTTAACATGGCTTCAGAGTCAGCACCATACAAAAAGCCACACCCAGGGAAGGGCGGGTCGTCCCTCCCAGCTCTTCCACTTCTCAGACCCACCTGCCCTTTCCATTTTTCTCCCCCACTCCCTAGGCAGTTACTCTGATTAGTTTCTCATTTGTTTAACTCTTTTGTTTTTCTTACACAGAATGAACAGATTAATATATGTCTTATTTCCTACATAAAAGTAGTACACTACATATATTCCTGTACCCTTTGCTTTTTCCACTTAAGAGTATATTCTGGATACACATATTATTTTAATAACATAAAGAGTTCTTTCTTTATAGAGTTAGTGCTCCACCCTGTAGACATACTGATTTCTTTACTCAACCGTGCTCCCATCTGTGGACATTCAGGTTATTTCCAGTGGTATTTTCCAATTATAAGTAATGCTACAGTGAATAATCTTGTGTAATATCTATTTTTATACTGTTGCAATGTGTCTTCTTCCTTGTCACTTCTTATTTTGATATTTGTCCTTCCCCCCTTTTTTTGGATTAACTTTGTCTGCTTTCTTTCTTTTGTTTTTTTTGGAGACAGAGTCTCACTATGTCATCCTAGGTAGAGTGCTGTGGCATCACAGCTCACAGCAACGTCAAACTCTTGGGCATAAGCAATTTTCTTGCCTCAGCCTCCCAAGTAGCTGGGACTATAGGCACTTTCCATAATGCCCAGCTTTTTTTTTTTTCTTTTGCTCTTGTTGCAGTTGTTGTTTGGCAGGCCTGGGCTGGGTTCGGACCTGCCAACCCCAGTGTGTGTGGCCTGTGCCCTAGCTGCTGAACTACAGGCACTGAGCCATTGTCTACTTTCTTAATTTAAAAAAAATCCAGGATTTTGATTTATGAATTAGATATAATGATTTTTTTAATTTCTCTACCTAATTTCTTTAGTATTTATTATTTCCATTTTCTGTTTTCTCTTGGTTAATTTTGTTCTTTTTGAATTAGGAATTTATTTTTACTTTTCATATAAATATTTAAGGCTGCAGATTTTCCACTGTTCAGTGTATTTAATGTGTTTTTTCATATTATGTTTTAGCGTAACAAGTTTTATTTAAAAAGAACAAAGAGAAAGTTTAGAGCACTTTCAAAGAGAGAGTTGGAAGTGGGTTCCTCTCATGAAGGAGGGGAGGTGAGAGAGACTCTCATTAGTTTTTAGAAAATCCGTAATTTCTATTTGTACTTTTCTATTTCAAGAGTCAAGAGTAGCAGGTTTAGTATTTCCAGGTAGAATGCCCTTTTTGTTTTGATTTTATTAGTAATATCTAGTTTTACTAGAATTTGCCATCAGAGCATTTGTATTATTCTTCTTCATGGAACATACTGTTGCTTTTTAAATGACCCACTACTGTGTTATTACTTTTTTTTGATTAGTATTTATGTCTACTTAAGAAGGAGGTATTTTATCAGGGTATAAAGATTGCTATATACCTCTAAGCTCTAACTATATTACATAGGAATTTTTACATTCAGGGTGAAAAGAGTATACAGGTTGATATATACCTATACTATGTATTTATGTTTTATGTAAGTTTTTTACATTCTCAGTAAAGTTCGTGTGTGTGTGTGTTCCTGTGTCTTTTTGCATCCCTGTAATTTCTGTCTCTTAAAGATAGTTGTGATATTTGATGATAGGTATATGCAATGCTTACATCTTCATTGAGAGTTGTGGCTTATAACATTAATTAGTGTGTCTGTATACTACTGATGGACTGAGTTTGCATTCAGGATGAAGTCTGGGTGCTTCCTGATGTAGAATGGTCCGTGGCCCTATAGTCTCTCAGTAAGGGCAGGTCCTTTCTACCATAGGTTTGTATCTTATGGCAGAATCATTGCAACATCTTTTGATTCTGCCACTGTCTCTATAGACTATAGCAGATCTCCTCCCAACTCCCATTACACACATGGATATCTTTGTTAAGAAAGGAATAACCCCCCCCCCCCAAGTAAGAGTGTAATTGAGGTATGATACTCAGGCCAGGAAGAATGTTGAGGCACTTTTGCATCTACAACACACACATACACTCACACTCACAGCATATTTGATGTCTGTTGTGTCACAGAGGCTGCCTGGTAGCACGTGAAATGGCACTATAATTTTACAGTGTGAAGGGCTGGGGACTATAAATGGATTATGGCCTCAGCAGTTGATAGACTATAGATTTCTGAGAGGGAAGGGATCATAAGGAAACAGTTCAGAAAAGATGATTGTCTTGTTTCTAGTTCTTTTAATTATAAGTATTGCAGCCAACATGAGTGAGCTTTGGCTGAAGGGAGAGTTAGTAGAATTCTATCGAATTGCCAGTGCTGAGTCGCAGCCCAGTTCTCTTATGGTCCTGAAACTAAGGTGAGAGGCAACTTGGTTAAGGTCACACTGCTAATAAGGGGTAAAGTTCAGGTTTGCTCCCAGGTCATTCTGGCCCTGGTCTTCATCATGACACCCTGCTCCCTCTGCTTATTTTCAGGGGATCCGACAGTCATGTTGAGGGCTCCATAGGCAGTGTGGAAGTGCTGGTGCCTCCTGCCTAAGCTTTGTACTGGAAGCAGTGATCACTCTTGAGAAAGCCATTTTTACTTTAAATCAATTTTTGTAAAATAAATAATTGTCATACTTCCTCATTTTAAAGAATTATGTATGTTGTTTTTTCCCATGAAAAATGCTAGTTGTTCTAATACTCCTTTAGAGTATAGTAGTAGTTGATGATAAAATTGGTATTATTTTTCCTCAACTATTACAAATATTCACTAGCAAAAAACTCTTATTTTTGATAATCCAAAGAAATCCTAAAGTACAATCACTTGTGTATTCTTTCTGTCAGATAATTTGCTGAATGAGAGGTGGGTGGTTAGAGGCAGGAGCAATCTAAATAGTGCGAGAAAGTACTAAGGGCTCAGAAGTTGTATAGAGAATTAAAGTGAGGAAGCAAAGGGGAGGAGGGGGTGATAGCAGTAAATATTGTATTAAAAGTTAAGTTGTAACTTCATTAAATGGAAAAATGTACATGTTAAATAGTGACTTTTTCCAAGTGTTGAAACATAGATAATGAATACCCACTTAGGTTATAAAAGTAGTAAAGTCAAAGAAGCCACGACATTTCCAGAAGCCAAAAGTCAGAGCTGGCTCGGCATAAAGAAGGCTTTATAAAGTGCCTCTCTTCATTTGTGATCTGAATGGGCTGGGTCCCAAAATGTTTCGGTAAATGTTCCTGAACTCTGTAATTTAATATTCTGTTCAAAGTAAATACATGCTCTATTCATAGTGCTTTGACAAATTTAAAATTACCTAAGCTTGTTTTTCCCTTACTTGTTCTTCTGCTTCCTAATTATTCTGCTGAGTGGCAACTACATGAGAAAGATGGCAGGATCCTACGAAAGGAGCTTATTCAACAGATATTAAATATTTATTTTGCATTGGCTGTACTCCAGGCATTGTCCTAGGTGAGCAGACATGTTCAAATGATAAAGACAATACCTATTTTAGATTTCAGAAGTAACTTTTTTGGCTTTATTCATTGTATGTAAATAAAATAGGTTGCTACTAAATTTGGAACATACTCTTTCTTAAGTTGTAAATATGTGTCATGGTCAAAATCTTTGGCATCTGTTTCTTTTCTGGATCAATCAGTGTGACATTTATTGATTAAGCACCTCAAAGATCTGCCTATTCTTCTGACCAGCCACTGCTATTTGCATACCCCAGTGAATGCACGCTGTGGACAGAAAAATTTTGCTTTTCTCAGTAATTTAATCACTTAACAAAAAGTATAATATGGTGATAGTGAGAAGGAGACTGCTGAGAAAGCTATAGTCGCAAAAGTGAAAAAGGCCTAAAGAGACAGGGAATAAAATCCCAGAATCTGGGATTCTGCTGGCCGCCTGCTTCTTGTTATCTTCTGGCTGTCTCATTTATCGGAATTGGTTTCCTCCCTCCTCAGCAGTCTCTAGTGGGGTCCAAATGCTCACATCTTTCTCCATAGAGGGCTTTAGAGTATGATGTTGATGAATAGGAGAATATTTTAAGAGTACGTGTAGTCTCTTTTCTACACGTACTTGAGATATTTTCTACCTCTTGAGATATTAAAATAAAATATTATTGCACATATTTTTAAGGGTTATACCTGCCTTATTATTTATATTATTTTTAAGGGTTATACATTATTGATATGTTTGATTAGTCTTTTGAAATTTTATTTCACATATACAGAAATGTAGGCAATAGTACAGGACCACTTTTTGCCCATCATCCACTTTCAGTAATTATCAACAAGTGGCCGTCCTATCCCATGTATATTTTCCCTTCCCCATTAGTGAGGCCACTCCTGGTGCTGTTATCTGAATGGCCCCTGCTATTCGTGTGTTGAAAGTTAATCCTCACTGTTAAGAAGTATAGTCTTTGGGAGATGATTAAGTCACAAGGGCCCTGCTCTAAAGAATGGGATTAGCATCCTTATAAAAGGGCTCAAGGTTGAAAGGAGTGCTCTATTGCCTACTTTCTGTCATGTGAAGACACAGTGTTTGAACTCTTTTTGTCCTATCTCTTCTGCCACATGAGGGCACTTAGATGACATTATTTTAAAAAAAGCTTTTATTAGGTTTTGAACCTGCCTATGCCTTGATCTTGGACTTCCCAACCTGCGTAATTGTGAGACATAAGTTTCTACTATTTATAGATTACTCAGTCTCAGGTTTTTTGTTATAGCAGTGCAAATGGATTAAGACAACCAGACATATTTCATTAAAGTGTATGTCACTGCAAGATAAAGGACTCTTTAAAAAACATAACCTTAATATCATATCTTAAAAAATGAACATTGCACTTGTTAAAGATTTTTCTTATTCATATGAAAATAAAGCTTGCTGTGTTAGTCACCAGGAGGATGAGAATTAGTATAACTTAGGGCATCAGAGCAGGGCCTTTGTAGTAGATACAGGGAAAAAAACAATTTTTTTTCCTTCTCTTACATAGTCAATGCAAAATACTTCACCTCTGGTCACAAAAATATGTGGCTATTTTTCCTTACCAGCAACAGCCAATTTTCCAGTGGACACCAGTGGAATATTCTAAAATGTATGTCAGTTTTGACACTGTGTACCCGGAGATAGCATCAGATACCGCAGGTTGAGGGTGAGCCACGAGGCCGCCTGCCCCCGCTGCGACCGGTGCTTTTGCTGACCAGCCGTAAATTATGATTCCTTTGCCTCTCTCCTCAAATTCAATTAATTTGCTAGGGTGGCTTACAGAACTCATAAAGGCTATTACAAAGGATACAGATGCCCAGCCACATGGAGGAGATACCCAGGATGAGGTCTGCAGGAGGGAGTATGGAGTTTCCCTCTGTAAGGGTAGCTCAGTGGATATTCTACCCTTCAGCAGCTTCCATGTGTTCAGCAGTTTAGAAGATCCCCAAACCCAGGCCTTTAGGTTTTTATAGAGGGTGCTTTTTATGGAGGGTAAGTATGATTGATTACATCATGGGGCAATTGATGATAATGCAATTCAGGGAGGTGGAACTGAAAGTTCCCACCCTCTATCATATGATGCGTTTCCCATACAAAAAGCCCCCATCCTGAGGCTGTCTGAAGAGCCCCGAGTCAGCAGTCATCTCATGAATGTGCAAAAGGACACTTTTCACTTGAGAGAGTCTAGGATTTGGGAAGCTCTGTGCGAGGATACACAGGTGGAGACCAAATATACAGTATATTTCTTACATCACAGTATCACACCTTTGGACTCAGACAGCCTTAGGCTTAAATGTCAGTTTTGCTACTTAGAAGGTGCATGACCTTGAGCAGGTTAACCTCCATCTCCCTAAGCCATAGTTTCCTCTGCTGTTAGACGGTGACCGATAACAATTCTAACTTCATAGGATTGTTGTGAGTTATAAGTGAATACACAGATTAGGATAGTGCTTTGTGCATAAAACATGATCAGTAATGTTAGCATGATCGTTATTTTTACTTGAGAGTGTAAAATATACATAATTAG
Organism: Otolemur garnettii; assembly: GCF_000181295.1. Taxonomy (NCBI): domain Eukaryota; kingdom Metazoa; phylum Chordata; class Mammalia; order Primates; family Galagidae; genus Otolemur; species Otolemur garnettii. Next base: position 7,282,549 of record NW_003852443.1, read on the forward strand.
AGATCTCACTTTTTAGGGGAAGGCAATGTTTGAAAGTAATGTGTGTTCAATAATGTTCTTAACCTTTTTCTTAGGGAATCCGGAACAATCTTTGTACTGTTTTAATTCAAAGACATGTTTTTATACCTTTTTCAAAAGCAAACTTTACTGTAATATCATTGAAAGGAATAGATATTTAACCTTTAATCAAATCTTGGATGTCTTTGTGTTGATAAGAAAACTTTAAAATACCCTAAGAAATAAGAACGTTATTTTAATTTTCCCTTGAGGTTAAAAATGAAAAGCAAATCTGAGCTCTCTTTGTAGTACCAATTTACAGTAATGAAGAGTTTGGGCAACCTGTGTGTATAAAGATGCTGTCAACACTATTGTTTATATTCTCCTTTCTTCCCCTCATTTAATCTATTTAATCTTTTTTCTCCTTGTTTCATCCCCTCCAGAATGTACAGTGTTGCAAGAAATTTATCTTTGCAGCTGAAATCTTTTCATAGCAGTATGTTCTAATTATAGTGTAAGTCAGGAGGATAAATCGCTAAGCATATGTAGTTCATTTTACAGACTTTCTGGCCAATACTGCTTACATATTGTGAGTTTGTTTTTTTTTAATCTTTAATGTGCACATCATTTTTATCTAGATTGTTTTGCTTTACAAAGTGGGCAATTCCCTTGTCTATTTCTAAAATTATTTTTTGACGCCTTTATTGAGCTAAAATTTATGTACCATAAAATTCACCCATTTTTTGTTATGCCATTTATTAATGTTTAGTAAATTTCAGAGCTATGCAACATCACTACAACTTAATTTTATAATATTTCCATCACCCCCATAGGAAACCTGGTGTCTATTACCAGTCACTCCCCCTATCTATCTACCCCAGCCCTAGGCAGCCACTTTCCTTCTCTTTGGATTTGCCTCATCTGAATATTTCATATGAATAGAATCATACAACGTGTGACCGTTTGTGTCTGCTATCTTTCATATAGTATAATATCTTTGAAGTTTATCCTCTATTATCTCTCAATATTTCTTTCATTTTTGTTTCCATTATATGAATGTCCATGTTTTGTTTATCCATGTAGAACTGATGGACATTGGGTTGTTTCCATGTCTTGGCTATTATGAATAATGTTGCTAAGGACATGTACAAGTTTTTGTATAGATATATTTATAATTCATTAAAAATCAACACGTACAAAGTAATGGCCTTCTGCTGTTGTTTATATGTTTTTAATTTTGATTGTATTGTGTGACAGTGCAATGCACTGGGGAGAAACACCAGCCAGTGCTCTAAACCCTGTGTTTGGCCCTGCTACTCACTTTCTGTGGGCCTTAGGAGGGTAGATCTGTGAATGCTTCTAGATCTCGTTTTTCTTTTCTGTAAAATGAAAAAGTTTGGAATAGGTGATCTCTGTGTTTCCAACTCTATGATTTATAAATCTCTTAACTTTTTTAATACTTTGAACAAAAATGACTCCTTTGTGCCTCAGTTTCTCATCAGAAAAGAATAAGTTATTAGTAGAATTATATGTGAGGATGGAATATTCTTGGAACATAAAGAGGTATCGGAATAAGATTGCAACTGTTTTAGTCTTTTTGATCAAGAAGACCTTAGTGGGAATGTTTTGACTGTGGCCTCAGTGGTAGGAAACTAATAAACCAGTAGTTAGTGGAGGAAGGAAAATATAGCTACTAGTAATAGATGCCATTTATTGAGTGCTTGCCATCCTAGAGTATGTGTACACTGTGTGTACAGATTAGCTCACATAATTCTCAATTCTGTTCAAGCTAGGTTCAGTGATTAATACCCATAAAAGAAATGAAAGCAATTGCTAAAACCACCTAGCTAGTAAAGTGGCTAGCCAGGAGTCACATCCTGGCTCCAAGGCCATGATTTTTACCCCTGCACTGAAATGCATTTTAGGGGGGATAACTCTTGGGAACAGAATGCCAATGCCTCCCTTTAGAAAGGGAGGTTTGCTTAAGGAAGATAGCTCATGCTAATCTAACAATCCCATGATGGATAAAAGAAGTGGTCACTCTGTGAATACTTAATTTTTCATATGTGTCTTATATTACTTGATCTATGTAATAGTGAAACGACATTTTTTTATTGTTGTTGTTGCAGTTTTTGGCCAAGGCTGGGCTTGAACCCCCCACCTGTGGCATATGGAGTTGGCGCCCTACTCCTTGAGCCACAGGCACCAGCCATGACATTTTAATTATTGAGCAATTTCAAGCATTTACAGTATGTCCAGTATTATTGGGTAGTTTTGCCATAAAAAATACAGTGTGTATATATATAATATGTATGTGTATATATATGTATATATATACACATGCGTGCGCACGCACACACATATATTTTCTTTTAATGAGAATTTTATGGAGAGTAACTCTTTTCATGCATTTCGCTGGCTTCTTTCTGCCTTGGCATAGTCCATTTTTTAGAATAATTTTCTGTTTTTAAAGTTAAAACTTTTTTTATACCCTTTTAAAAAAAGAAACTGTTTTTACCCCCATGACAAAAAATGTAATGTCAAAACCTCAGTTCTTCTTACAGATGTATTATTTTGTTTGAACAAAAGTCCTGTTTTATATATTTGTGGTATCTAATATGAACACTAAGCATTAATTTGTATGTCAATTAGTTGGAATTAGGGACCCTAATCTCTTCCCTCCTTCCTTTTTCCTTCCTTCCCTGAGTAACTAGGTCTGATTTATATGGTAAAAATGGTATTATTTAGTCATTAATTTAAGATACATCTTAAACTCTGATCAAATACATTAGATTCTCGTATACCTGGAATGCTGGATTTGGTCTGAGCTCAGCTCAATGGAAGGCGTGCATGTCTTTGCTGAAAATAGAGGAAGAACATTTCTTTCTAAGAGGAAGATTAGGAGAGAAGATATTTAGTGATAACAGAGAAAGTCTGAGTTGAAGAGGACAAGAAACACATCTGACAATTGTAGAGGGATTGGAATCTAGAAATCAGATGATGGAATTTGTAAAGTTACTGAATCTGGATCTGCTTCCCCCGTGTTGATGGAAGGAGACCTCACCCAGCCAGGTGAACTCAGTAGACACATCCATGCCTTGGAAGAGAAAGGGGTTCAGGCTTCTGGAGCGTGACACAAGGCTCAGATGTAGAAGGCATGCATTTTGAGAGCTCATCTCAAGGAGCTCTGGCAACAGGTAGTGAGGTTCTAGCCAGGGGCACAGGGTGCACTCTGTAGCTGGGGATGCCAGAAATATCTTTACCCTCCTGCTATTCCATAAGTGTGATTTGCTTCTCTAAAGCAGTTACTTATTTTCCTTTTTGCTGCCCGGATTTTGGTAAAGAGGAAGTCAAACTGAGGATTTATCCTCACATTAACACAGATAAGAGCCAAAGAGTTAAAAAATATTTATACACTGAAGACATTTTAAAATCTGAACCTTCAAAAATGGAAGTTTGCAGCTACCGAGGGTTTGGCAGAATTGCTCGAGAGGTGGGTCCTGAAGGATGGATTTCCTTCTGCTAACTTTTGTGTAGCTCTTGAGAACGGGCAAGGTGAGGAGGGTGGTCTAGGAGTGATTGCTTATAATATATAGAAGTTTTTGAAAAGGATTAAAAGTGATGGGCTGTCATTACCATTAGTAGTAGACATTTGAGTTTTCAAAGCTTTAAGGACTTTTAATGTCTCACTGGACTGCTTAATGTAAGGTTCTCGTCTCTCCAGGTGGATTATCAGTATTTTCACAGAAAACTCAAGAAACATCTTGAAGTCTTTTTCTTTTTTCCTCCCTCCTCTTTCCTTCCTTCACTGAGTAACTAGGTCTGATTCATGTGGTAAAAAATGGTATTATTTAGTAATATTTTAGCTTTTAGAGGTATTACACTTTATGATTAGACCAGGTTTATGCTTAAAATAAGTCATTGTTTTATCATTCTGGTTTTAAACCTGTCTAAGGGATTTTTCTTTCATTTAGAATTTCCCATACTATCTTAAAACCAAATTATTAATCATACACTGGCATCTGCAGCAACACAAAAATTACATAAATTTTCCACTGTCAATCTGTTTCATTGATGTAGTGCTCTAAAGCTAAGCGGTGTTGGTTTATTTATGTATAGTGTTACATGGGGCTATATGAAGTGATTAACCCAGCTGGGTAGCACTAAATACCTTTATGTGTGTTCATATGTTCGTTTATTTTAATTGCTCTCATTTTATAATGACAATTGAAAGCATTTCTAATCTCAATTTAAGAATAACTGTAGCTTTAGCATGTACAAGCAATGCAAAGCTGAGAAGCCTACATTCTGATTTTGCTCCTTGCCATTATGTGTCTACATGATGTAGACTTATTTAGAGATGATTTAGTTACCCTTAGGCTATCCTAATAGGTTTTCCCTGGTTGCTAAAAATGCTCTTTGAAGAATCTAACTGAATCTTCCAAATAAACTGGTTGATTTATGCTTATTGAGGAAGGAGTTCCAGTGCACCCTCTTATATCAATTACAATCTCTTATGAAATGCAATTTGCTCAGTCTTGATTAAAAGGCCTGGCAATCCTCTGTCCTGCTACTCAGTATATCCTCTGCTGCCCTCTAATGGCCGCCCATCAATGCTGCCCACTGATGTCCATCTTTAGTCGCCATCAGGAACCTGCCTTTCTCCAGCCTCCAGCAGCTTAGGTAGCTATTACATCTCTTTGAAGGAAAATCATGCACATGTGACTCCTGACTGCCCATTAAGGTTTTGCTATTCAGGTCGCTGTGATAATGTTAGGATTTCTAGCGTGTTTTGCCTTACTGTTTCACATATTTGTTCATTTTATTGTTCTTTTATCTATCTACTAATTCATCAGGTCTTTTGTGGCCTTCTAGCCTTGCCTCCGTATAGTAGGTTCTTAGGTTCTTAGTATAAATTTCTTGAGTGGGTGAATGGATGAATGAATAAATACAAAGATGCATAAAACTTGGTCTCTGCTCTTAGGAAGAGAAGATATCAACTTAATTACTATTTGGTCGCCCTTATTTTCCTATTTTTAATTCTCTAAAATCTTGGGAAAGATGATCCAACTAGATGATGAATACAAATATCAGTGGAACCCTAGTTGCCCCATATTTTTAGTTCTTAGAATTCATCATCCCTAACCATGGAGGGGCTCTGTGTCAGGTAGGATTTACTCTGTACCTAGAAATAATGATCATTTATTTTCTCGTTTTTTGTAGAAGGTAACACACAGCCATTGTTTCATTTTTGTTTATATTCATCAGTCTTAAAGTCTTCATCTGCTGTAAACTCTGGCTTTCTGCCTCCTTTATATTTAATAAACTGTAACTTAAAATAGGTCCTGTTTAAAATGATCATATGTGAAATACAGCAAGTACAGTGGTGTGTACTTAGTTTTTTCTTTGTTAAATATGTTGTGAACTCCTTAATTCTTCTGTTTATTAGTCTGCTTTATTTTTTCTTATACTTGTCAGGTACATGTTCATTATTTTATGTCAGGTACATGTTCATTTGCTTGTTTGAAAGTATAATCCACTCATATATTAAGATTGAATAATTCTTGTGAAAGAGAAAAATCTTTGTTCCAATGGAGAACATGAACTGGTACTTTTATGTTATTCACATTTTATTGTAGAGATGGTGGTTAGTTGTATTTTGTAAGATTTCCCCTTCATTTTGTGTATTTTTTTATATTATCAGTTTTAACTAATCTATCATATATTAAAATAACCAGAGGGGAAAATTCTTTTTTTTTTTTAAATGGCTGTGCTGAAAACTAGAAAATCTAAAACAAATAATTTTTGAACAATGAAATTTAGCTTGAAGTAGTGAGATAGTAATTATTTTTCATTAGCCATCTCTTTTGTGACAATAATGAAAGAGATTGATGGAAAGAGAGCGGTAGAAGGGAGGAAACTATAGCAAATAAGTAATTGTTTTTGTGTCCTGATGACTGCTTTACATTTTAGCTATCAGTTCATTTGATCTTGGTTCACAAACCTGTATTTCTCATTGCTTTAAACTACTTTTTCAGGATATTTTAAACACCAAACAACAAAACAAGCTGTTGGATTAAAAAAGTAAACAAGGTGGTCTGTTAAGCTGTTGACCCCAACCTCCACAGAACTGAGCAGCAGACCATCACGACCTGACGTCCACCTCCTGCCCCATCTCCCCCACCCCCCATCTGTGGAAGCATTTTTGTCTTCCCTGAAACTGGTCCTCAGTGCCAAAAAGGTTGGAGGTCATGGGGGGTAAAGTAAAGGAAAGTTTGGAAAAAGCACCTGTCCCTGAGAAGACAGAGATAAAATGAAGGATTGCTTCTAAATATATGGTACTAGTTTGCCAAAGGAAATCTAGACCAAAAAACTCAAATCCTTTGCCTCTTCCCTTCAAGTATATGGAGAACACAGTGGTGAAAAATTAAACTTGAGCACTTGTTGGCACAAAATCACTCACAAAACTTTAGTAGCCTAGGTTTTACTCCAGGGATCCCCTGCAACTTTTATGCCTTGTAGGGATCTTGGGTATCCCACATGTTCTTATCTCTTGGGTCCTGTTTAATTCGGCTTTACTGTGACACGGGTTAAAACCTCAATAAGAATTGGTGAGCATTCTTATTCAAAACAAATGGCAGAAGATTTTTTTTAAAAGGGTTAAGTGATCAGAGATGCTGTCTACTAACTCTAAATTGTAGTTATGCATCTTACACCAGTCGAATTTCTCCACTGACTAAAAAAGAAGTAACTAACGTAAGTGTAATTTACAGAATTGATGAGAAGAATGGAGAAATTAGAGGAGGAAATTAGAGGCAGCTGAGAATTTGTGCTCACAGCATAGGAAAAATCTCATTAGGAAGCCCATTCTCTTTGTAGATTAAGTTGTCTCTGCCACTGCGTTACATTCAGCACACTGTACCCTATCAATGCATTAATGTACACAGTGATGATTTAATAAAAAATTAAAGATTGAAATCCTCTGTGGGAGCATCCCATTGACAGCCTAGGTCAGACATTTTGCTTGTAGCTTTCAGGGGCCCATGAGGTCTAACTATTTTTTTATAATAATTCTTAGGTATCAGTGGATTAAAAAACTGTAGATTGTTTTTTAACAATTTAAAGAGTTAAAAAAAAAACTGTATTGACATTTGCAATGGTATAAAAGCATGGATAGGCAGAAGTGCTAGTGCCATAGCATGTATCATAGCATTGCTTTACCAGTGAGTTTTATGCTTTTGTGTGTTTTCATGAGGGCAATGTCCTTTTATTTCCAGGGCTTAGACTTTCTTGAGCATTTCTTGTGGGGTCATTCTATTGATAATAAATCTCCTTTACATTCCCTTGTCTGAGATTGATTTGTTTCTCCCTAATTTGTGAGGGATAATTTTACTAGATATAGTATTCTTGGATGGTGGTTGTTTTCTTTCAGCATTTTGAAAATATCATCTTATTCTCTTCTTGCCTATAAGGTTTCTGCTGAGAAATTAGCCGTTAGCTTGATGGAATTTCCTTTATAGATGACCAGAGGCATTTCTCTTGCTGTTTGGGGGATTTGCTGTTATCATTGACTTGAGACTTTCTGAATTTCTCGTTTTTTTTTTTTTTTTTTTGAAACAGAGTCTCACTCTGTTACCCTGGCTACCTGGCTAGAGTGCCATGGTGTCAAAGCTCATAGGCACCTCGAATTCCTGGAGTCAAGTGATCCTCTTGCCTCTGCCTCCCCAGTAGCTGGGACTATAGGTGCCTGCCACAATGTCTGTCTAGTTTTTCTGTTTTTAGTAGAGACAGAGTCTTGCTCAGGCTGGACCCAGACTTCTGGACTCAAACAATCCATCATCCTTGGCTTTCCAAAGTGCTAGGATTACAGGCATGAGCCAGCACGCCTGGCCTCTTTGGTTGTTTTTAAGGACTATCTTTCTCTTTGGCAAATTTCTCATTTATGTTCTGAATTGTTTTTCTGATTTTTTAATTCTTTTCCAGAATTGTCTTGTATCTCACCAAGCTTTTTGAAAGTCATTATTTTGAATTCTTTCTCTGTGATTTTAACATTTTATTTTTTGATGAAGGTCTGTTGCTAGAGAATTATTGTGTTCTTTGCAGGTGTTATATTTCCTTGCCTTTTCATGTTTCCTATATCCTTATGTTGGTATTTCTCATCTGGCATGACAGTTGCTTCTTTATATTTTTAAACATATTTTAATAAATGAGGACTTTTTCTTGAAGGTTTATTAGGAAAACCTTCATTGGTTGGGTAAGGCACTTTGGCTTTGATTCTGGATGCATGAAGTAGTGTAGTCTCTTCATGATTTCTTTGGCTTTAAACAGTATCAGTGGTATCATTGATTTCCTTAAAGTGTTAATGTGTGGTTAATAGTGGAGGCTGTGGTGGACTTTTGTTGTAGACCAGTTATTAGGTAGGCAGATCAGTGTCCAGTCCTCTAAGTGGCACTTTCAAGTAGGTGCCAGCTGAGGTGGTGGTGGCCCAAAGTTTAGTAGGCCCAACCTCAGGCCTCTGGATGGATTGTTCAGGTGCTTGAGATGATAGATTGGATTGGGCAATCCCTAGAACCCAGGCTATCAGAGATGCTGTCTGCTCACTGTAGTCTTTTGTGTGGGTGTGTGCTACATCTGGCTCCCCAAGGGTGAGAGCAGGCATTGGTGGGTAGTTGTCAGACCCCAGGCAGAGTGGTTAGGTGAGAGGCAGCAATAGCTGTGCTGAAGCCTGGCACTGGATAGAGTGTTCTTAACTCTATTGTTCAGGCTAGAGTACAGTGGTGTAATCACAGCTCACTGTAACCTCAAGTTCCTGGGCTTAAGTTATCCTCCTGCCTCAGCTTTTTCCCAGCTAGGTTATTATTGTTGTTGTTATTATTTGTAGAGGTGAGGTCTGTTTAGATGGGTCTTGAACTCCTGGCCTCAAGCAGTCCTCTCACCTTGGCCTACTTAGAGCCATTATGCCCAGCCAATATCTGGGATTTTAAAAAAAAAGACTAGATTTTTTGCTGGGCAAGGCTATAACTTGAGTTTTTAGCTCCAGTTGGCTGTTTAGTGCCTGAAATGGGATAGATTGATAGCAGGTTTTTGTTGAATAATATACTTTAATGTAAAGAATCATATTTTCTGCTCTACTGGGAAGTTGTTTTCAAGAGTGTTTGCTTATACTAAATACAATAAGATTTCACAATGCGTGCCAAGGAACTGCCCTATGTTGTGATGGTGGGTAGGTATAAGATGAGCCAGAGGAAGAAGGGACAAAATGTGATGGAAAATATGCTCTTAGACACAAAACTAACTATAAGAGGATGAGAGAATTGAACATCTGAATTGCTTATTTGGTTTTATTTTAAAGGTCCCACTCTTTTCAGAATCCTATTTTGGGAGTTTACTGAGCTGGCCAAGCTTCTGAATGCTTGTCACGACAAACCACCCATTTAAGGGAAACTGTCTTACTCTTGCTGTAAGCTCTTGACGGCTTGGCCAAACAGACCCTGGAAAACTGAACCGAGAAGAATGAATTGTGGCCTAGGACAAAAAGATGTATTGGGCTAATTAGATTTTTCCTTAGAGAATTTAAAACTATAAAATGTGGATAGATGGAGATAGTTTGCAGTGGGAGAAAAAACAGAAACAGTGTATTTGAAAATATTTTGAGGTAAACATGAGGATACTATGTGTTACAGGGAAGCAAAAATTAAGAGATATCAGGGAAAGCCATTCAATATGGAGTGGAAAGAATAAAATATTTGGAAGTAAGCTGCATAATTGATAAAGAAAGCAACTGAAGATTGCCTAATTCCTTTATTTAGCACATTATTTATCGAGCCACTTCTATGCACTACACAATGTTGAGCCCAAGAGTATTGCTCTGAAAAACAGTTAAGCCTGTTACTGATTATTCTCCATCAGCTGTGATTTTGTCTACCACAGGACTTTTTTTGAGAGAAGAGTCATTTTGTCACTCTCGGTAGAGTGCTATGGCATCATAGCGCCCAGCAACCTTAAACTTGGGCTTAAGCGATTCTCTTGCCTCAGCCTCCTGAGTAGCTGGGACTATAGGTGCCTGCCACAACACTCAGCTATTGTTAGAGACAGGGTCTTGCTCTGGCTTAGGCTGGTCTTGAACTCATGAGCTCAGGTAGTCCACCCACCTTGGCCTTCCAGAGTGCTAGGATTACAGGCATGAATCACCATAGCCTACCACAGGACTTTTGACAATGAAACTTTGGTTGTCACAACTGGGAAGGAGAGGTACTATTGGTATTTAGTGGGTAGAGGCCAAGGATACTATAGGCAGAGTATAACTCCTTACAAAAAGAATTATCTGACTCAATGTCAAAAGATACAAGGGTGAGAAACTCTGGGATAAACCATCGTATATGTTTCATAGAAAAAATATTGCTATTTGACGTTTTAAATTTTTGTGTTTTCAGGAAAAAAGGAAGTTCACTGGAGTAATATGGAGGCCTCAGTAATATTACCTATTCTAAAGAAGAAACTAGCCTTCCTTTCAGGTATGTTTTCTTCTTAAATCAGAAGTGTTTGATAGGTAAAATTGTTTAAACTTTTCTTTGATAAGTTTGACAGGAATACATTTTGTTTTTCTATGAACATTTTGTTTGAAGGGTATTCTGAGACCTCTTTTAATCAGAATGGATAGTTGTGTGAGCTAACTGCCTCTCTGCTGGTTCATGGCAAGCTACCTTTTATTCTGTTCTGCAGTTTGATTAAAATGGCTCCTACAAGCTACTTGACTAACTGGCACCTAAATTGTTTCTGTACTATAATCAGTATTTATATTCTATCTTCTAGCTTTTGTCTTCCATTTCCCAATAAGAAAATTTCAGTACACTAGCAGAATTATAAAACATCAATTATGCTGTTTTCAGTTTCTACTGTTCAGAATTTTTTATACAGACTTGAATTTACCTTCAGCTTTTAAAGCAAAGTCTGTATCAGCTAAGAGGAGTTGTGTAGAAGCTGTGCAATGCTAACTAGATACTTTACTAGCAAGGCTGTGGTACTTTGGGTGACGGGCTCTCCTGGAGCATTGTAGTAATCTAGAGTTTGCAGAATGCTTTACAGTCCTGTGGTCTGGCATTCTAGGGTCACTTCAACTATATTACCTAGCTTTCTCTTTCTCTCCTCTGTAGGATAGAAGATTCTTTCAATTCCTTTTTTTTAAAAAATCTTTTAAAAATATATTTATTTAGTTTCAGAATATAAGATTCTTTCAATTCCTTTTTTTAAAAAATCTTTTAAAAATATATTTATTTAGTTTCAGAGTATTGGGGGATATTACACATGTTTTTATATTTTGGGTTTTTTTTAATTAAATCATAGCTGTGTACAATAATGCATTTATGGGGTCCAATGTTCTCATTTTATATACAATTTGAAATACAACAAACTGGTTAACATTGCCTTCACAGCGCTTTCTTAATTATTGTGTTAAGACATTTATACTTTACACTTAGTAGATTTGACATGTACCCTTGTAAAATGCACTATAAGTGTGGTCCCACCAATTACCCTCCCTCTACCCATGCGCCCCCTTCTCTACTCCTCCCCTTCCCTTCCTCTTTCCCCTTCATCTTTGGCTGTGGTTGGGTTATAGCTTTCGTATGGAAGTGTGAGTGGTTATATATTGGTTTCATAGTAGAGCTGAGTACATTGGATACTTTTTCTTCCATTCCTGGGATACTTTACTAAGAAGAATATGTTCTAGCTCTATCCACATAAACATAAAAGAGGTAAAGTCTCCATCTTTTTTAAGGCTGCATGATATTCCATGTTGTACATATATCACAATTTATTAATCTGGTCATGGGTTGATGGGCACTGAGTCAAAGTTATAAGTGTGCCCTTCACCCAGATAGTGTACATACTGTACCCAAAAGGTGTGAATTAACCCATCTTCTCATCTCTCCCCTAGCTTGATTTTCATTGAGATTTACTTCCATACATGCACTTAAGTGACTGATCAGTGCAGATTTGGTATTGAGTATACATGTTTGTTTCTCTATTCTTCTGATGTTTCACTTGGAAGAATGATTTCCAGTTCCATGCAGGCTGTCACAGTAGATACTAGATACCTCTTTGCTTGTGGCAAAGTAGTATAGTATGCATGTACCACATTTTATTAATCCAGTCATGTATTGATGGGCACTTGGGTTGTTTCCACATCTTTGCAAGTGTGAGTTGTACCTCTATAAACATTTGAGTGCAAATGTCCTTTTGTAAAATGACCCTTCATCCTTTGGGCATATACCCTGCAGTAAGATTGCTGGATCAAATGGTACATCTACTTTGAGTTCTTGGAGTTGTTTCCATACAATTTTCCATAGAGATTTCACTAGTCTGCAGCCCCACCAACAGTGAGTGTTCCTTTCTCTCCACATCCACACCAGCATCTGTTGTTTTGGGATTTTTTAATATGAGCCATTCTAATTGGAATTAGGTGATATGTCATTGTGGTTTCGATTTCCATTTCTTTAATGATTAGAGATGCTGAGCATTATTTCATGAGTTTGTTGGCCACTAGTATATGTTCATTTGAAAGTTTTCTGTTCCTGTTTTTTGCCTACTTTTTAATGAGATTGTTTCTTGCTGATTTGTTTGAGTTCTTTGTATATTCTGGTTATCAGTCCTCTATCAGATGTATAGCATGAGAATATTTTCTCCCATTCTGTAGGAGCTACTGATTTGTGTATGCTGATCTTGTAACCTGGGACTTTGCTGAATTTATTTATCAATTCCAGGATTCTCTTAGTTGAGTCTTTGGTGTTTTCTTGATATAAGATCATATCATCAGCAAAGAGTGATAGTTCCATCTCTTCCTTCCTTATTTGGACCCTCTTGATTTCCTTCCTTTGCCTGATTACTCTGGCAAGAACTTCCAACCCTCTGTTGAATAAAAATGGAGATAGTAGGCAACCTCATCTGCTTCTAGTTCTAAATGGGGATGCTTTCAATTTTTCCCCATTCAATTTGATGTTGTCTATTATAGATTTGTCATAAATAGCCTTTATAATTTTGAGGAATGTCCTATCTATACCAGTTTTGTTGGGCATTCTTATTATGAAAGGATGCTGAATTTTGCCAAATGCTTTTTCTGCATTGATTGATAGGATCATATGGTCTTTGCTTTTGCATATATTTATATAGTAGATTACATTTATAGATTTGCATATGTTGAACCATCCTTGCATCTCTGAGATGAAACCCACTCAGTCTTGGTGAATTTTTTTTTTTTTTTGATGTGTTACTGAATTCAGTTTGATAAAATTTTACTGAAAATTTTTCCTTCTGTATTCATAAGGGATATTGCTCTATAATTTATCCAAAGGACTGAGGAAAATTTCCCGAGCCTTTTCTGAAATCTAGATATCCAAGCGCAAGAAGCACAAAGGACACCTGGGAGATAGATTGTAAAGGAGCAATCACTATAATACATCATTAGGCAGCCAAAGTAAACACAAAGAAGGCCACACTACCAGCAGTAAGGTGAAAATAGGGGGTTGCTTACAGAGAGAGACCATCAGAATAAGTACAGACTTTTCAATTGAAACTCTATAAGCTAGGAGAACTGGGAACCCATCCTCAGTTTTCTAAAACAGAATATTGGCCAGTCTAGAATCTTGTATACTGGAAAACTAAGTTTTCTGTATGAGGAAGAAATAAAGACCTTCTCAGATAAGCAATTACTGAGGGGATTTATGAAGAGCAGACCATCCCTCCAGGAATTAAGTGAGACCTGCAGTACAGGAATAGCACAAAAGATACTTACCAATGTAGGATCACCCAAAGCTGAGTTCCAGAGCTGAGATACCACAATGGCTCTACAGGTAAAACAAAGCAGTAAGGTCTACACAGTAGAATAAACAAAAATCTACCACACCTACATATGTTTTCAATAAATCTGAACAGCTCAAATTCCCCACTGAAGAGGCACAAGCTGGCTGAATGGATAAGAAAACATGGTAAACCAAGTATCTCCTATCTCCAGGAAATACATCTAACCCACAAGGACTCGTTCAGAAAGATTGGAAAACAGTATTTCACTGTGAAAGTTTGGAAAACAGTATTTCATGCAATTGAAAACCAAAAGAAAGCCAGTGCAGTCCAAAACATGGAAAGATCACAAATCAACAATCTAAAAAATTGTCTCAAGGAATTAGAAAGGAAGAGCAAAGCATTCCCAAACCCAGCAGAAGAAAAGAAATAACCAAGACTAGAGCAGAGCTAAGTGAAATTGAGAGCAAAAAGCTATCCAGAAGATTAATGAAACAAAATACTATTTCTTTGAAAATAAATAATTACCAAGCCTCTTCTTAGGTGAACTAGAAACAGAAGAAAAAAAAAAAAAAAGGAACTCTAATAAGCTTAATTAAAAATGTAAAAAGGAAGTCACAACTGATAACATGGAAATACAAACCATCATCTCAGAATACTATAAAAATCTCTAAGCCTGTAAATATGAAAATGTGAAGGAAATGGACAAATTCTTGAAAACACACAACCTCCTGAGGCTCAATCAGAAAGAAATAGAACTCCTGACCAGACCAATATCAAATACTGAATTGAAGCAGCAATAAAAAAATCTTCCAACTAAAAAAAGTTCCAGACCAGATGGTTTACACCCGAATTTTACCATACCAACAAAGAGGAACTTGAACCTGTACTGCAAAAATTATTCCATAACATTGAGAAGGAAGGAATCCTCCCCAACTTGTTCCATGAAGCCAATGTTACCTTGATATCAAAGCCAGGAAAGGATGTTTCAATTTCTATTTCTCCCAACAGTGTATGAAAATGTCTGTTTTCCCACACTGTTGTCAGTAGTGGAATAATCTTTATCGTAGACATTTTTGCATTCTGTGACACTTGTCTCTGTGCTGCATTTGACCCTGTTGACCATATTTGTTTTGAAAGTCTTTTTCCTCTAGGCTTCTGCCCCTCTTGTACTTCTACGCTGGTGATTGACGAGGCATGGAGTTAAATGTAATCTTGAATATTAAAGCTGTCCTCTAAATACAATTCTGCAGTAGGCCAGAGTGCCCCAGTTCAGGAGTTAACCTTCTTGTAGGTTTGGTTTAATGCGTAGATAAAGCTTACCAATTTTGAGGAGTAAATAAAAGATCTCTTAGCCCATTCCTCTTAACTCTCTCACTTGACCATTGATTATTGAAGCCAGTACTTTCCAGACTTTTTTAGTGATAAAATCTTTTCAAACCAACGGAATTCATCAGGACATACCATCTAAAAACTACTTGATTCTAAACAAGATACTATGTAGTTGAAGTCATTATTAAGTTAAACCATTTGAAATTGCCATTTATTAATGTTAAATAAAGAGCTTGAATAGTATGGTAATATGTATGGTTAACCTAATGAGGGACAAAAATTCATTTATGATTGGCATGTCACAAATTTCATTCATATCACTAATAGTCTTTTTTTCATTTTATACCTTTCTGTTTTTAGTGATAGATTTCTGGAATTCTTGTAGAATTGTTTCCTTCAGTATTTTCTGGTTTTTAAACATCTGGAATTGCCATAAAATGTCATTTGGGTGAGAAGATTGGGGCTTCAGTATGCAAGTCAAGCCTATAAGGAACTTCCAAAGATGCTATGTGTGTATAAAAGTACCCGAAAGTCAACATTTTAACACTTAGGACAAACCGAAGGGGACTTGAGCATATATCGGGTGTGTGTTCCACTATCTGCCTCTGAGGCTTTGATATCTAGATCCCCTGAGCTCTTCTCAGCTGGGAAGGACTTTATCTTTGTTGCCTTACAAACAATATATGCCTTTCTGACCTTTGTGAATTAACTCAGATCATTCCTCATCAGAATGCTTTTCTGGCTCGGCGCCTGTAGCTCAACCAGCTAAGGCGCCAGCCACGTACACCTAAGGTGGCGGGTTTGAATCCCCAGCCCGGACCCGCCAAACAACAATGATGGCTGCAACCAAAAAATAGCCGGGCGTTGTGGCGGGCGCCTGTGGTCCCAGCTACTTGGGAGGCGGAGGCAGGAGACTCGCTTGATCCCAGGAGTTGGAGGTTGCTATGAGCTGTAATGCCATGGCACTCTACCCAGGGGGACAGCTTGAGGCTCTGTCTCAAAAAAAAAAAAAAAAAAATGCTTTTCTGACTTGGTTTACAAATTCTATTCTATTCTTAAGACTTAATTTTTTAATGAGACTTTGTTCACTGCAGCTCTTATCATTTTCTAAATCCCCTTTTATAATATTTTATAATATACATTATACAACAAGTTAGCAAATAAACTATTATATTTCATACTGTTATTTCTTATGACTTAAATTTTTTCTTCCTAAGTTGACTGGAAATTTATTTATCTTGCTTATTGTGCTAGGCACTCAATAAATGTTTGATGAATTGATTACAGTAAGAAGCAGACTAAATGGAGAAAAATTAACTGAGACAATAATTGCTACTTTGGGTGAAGATTTCATAAGTCTTTTCCTTTATTTTTTCTGTATTTTCTATAATTTTGCCATACTATTATATACATTTACAGTCTATAAGTAGATCAGATATTTTTAAAATTATGTCTTAAACCCATTAATTGTTTCAGTCACACTGGATTCAGACATGTATAAGTTAGGTGATGCCTCAGTATCTACTACATGTTAAATTAATCTCTTTTTTTCTTTATAGGAGGAAAAGACAGACGAAGTGGCCTCATTCTGACAATTCCACTATGCCTTGAACAGACAAGTATGGACGAGCTGAGTGTCACCCTAGACTACCTCCTCAGCATTCCAAGGTGACTCGAAAGGTGTCCTTTCTTAAATCTTACTGTTCTCATTCACTTATTAAAAGATTTCTGCTATAGTTGATGCATACTTTGCTGTTTTATCTTTTTTATTAACAATGAAATTGTAATTCTAAGTACTAGAATTCACGTTTAAGTTAAGTTAAATACTTACATTGTGATCTTGTACACTTCATGATATACAGATTTCCAGAACATATGTGCTTCCCCTTTTAGAAACACAATGATTGAGCATCTGTATGTCCTGGGACTTCAGAAGAATTAGAGAAGTTAATTTAGTAAAACCATCTTTTATTTAGGTAACTATTGTGCTATATTGATATAAACACATCTGTAGGTTTTAATGGGTGAATCGAGGCTATTAGGAGTTTAAAAATGTATTTTTATTTTTAAAAATACAAAAAGTTGCTCGAGTCTACTCATCACTTCAACATCGGAAACAAAAAAGCTTCCTCTCTAGCCTCCTATCTCACAACTGATACCTGGAAGCTGAAGTGTGGCTGCTTGTTAGAGTCATCTGAAGATTTCAAAATTCTATCGCCTATGTTCACTATTAGAGATTTTGATTGAGTTGTTCTTGGGAAGCCTGCTCATCATATATTTTTTTAATCCTTTAAGCTTCCCATGTAATTCTAATATGCATCCAGATTTGCAAACCACTGCAATAAAGCATAAAAATGAGGGCAGGGATAGGGTGGGGTGTGTGTGTGTGTGTGTCTGTAAAATGTAGTGGTAGAAAAAGGAATAAAAATATCTCATATAATGCTTTTAAGCTAAAGCTAGTGAATTTAAACATTTTAGTTAGAGTAAACATTATTTGTATTTTCCCTATATTTGCATTTTATTGACATAATAATTTATTTCATTTTAAACCATTTTGCAGAGTACAGGCTTAAAACTACATTTTCTAACAACTAGTTTTAATTTACACCTAATTCCAATATTGTCCATTAATTTAATTGTTCTATTGCTGTTTATCTTTTGAGTATTAGGAAAATAGATGTCTTCAAGTGAGGATTTATAATTTTTTCACTTTCTAGAGAAGAAAATTATCAGATTCCCTGGTCTGTGTGTTAGTATTGAGTAACCTTGCTAATACTTTGAGCTAATTTGTATTATTTACCATTGGATAACAAACTGGTTTTTAGTTAACTGGTATTAACCAGACTTAACAGCTAATAAATTACAAAATAAGTGTTCAGCGACAGATTCATAGAAGGATAAATGTGTCAGGCAACTTGGAAACCATCTGAACCACCTGCCAGTTGACACTCAGAGGGTTAGGGTTACTTTTCCATGATCACAGCTAGTTACTAGTAGAGCTGGGACTAGAGTCACCGATTCCTCAGAGGAATCCAGAGCTTTTTCATACTTCAAATGAATAGAGTACAGTGTAGTTGCCTCTTATGTGAAGTCCGGTACTGTCGAAATTACTTTTGAAAATAACTGATGGGTGGATCAGAGTTTGTGCTAGCTTTCCATGGATACCCAGATTTTCCTAATTGAGGAAATTTCCTCAGTTTCTGTAATTGAGGCTGACTTTCAGAAGACACATTTGGCTTGTGATTAGATTTATTGTAAGAAAATGCATGCTTGTGTATACTAGAATCACGCTCAATCAAGCAGGATGCTCACCTTGCAAGAGCAGGGAGGAACTAAGGCAGGCTAAGGGACTAGCAAATTTACTCACATCTCCTGGTTCATGGATACTCTGGGGAAGGAAAGCAAAATAGCCCGCACTATTTAACCTCTCTCTCTCTCTCTTTCTCTCAAATTATTACACATATGAGCTACTTTAGTGTAAGTCATAAACCAATTTCTTACCTATACTTGTTTTTTTTAACCACCAGAGAAAGACAAGGTGCCATGCTACATATTTTAAGTAGGTAACTCAGCACACTTGAGAATGGGGGGGCATTTCTTGACTCTACTCCTTACAGGTTGTCTGTAAGTTTGTTTTTTTGTTTTGACCTCTGCGTAGAAGCCTGTGAATAAAGGAGTTGATCAGGTCAGCTGTAGCCTGGCCTGAATACTGAGTTTATGTTCAAGTAGCTCCTATCCAGTTCTTTGTGAAGACTAGCCATTACTGCCCCATATTCTATAAAGGGCTAGTCCTTGTTTTAATAAAGACTGACAAATTCGGGCCATTCTGAGTGTTTCTCCAAAGCTCTGTACTCACATATGGGCTTACTGGACCTGGTACCTCACCAGTTCCAACCATCTCACATTTTATTAGAAAATCAACAAACCTGCAATAGTAGTCTACTCAGCAGAAGTTGTTTTGGTGGATAAAATGTTTATCTGGGCTAGTCTTGCCTCCCTTTTAGAAATTTAAATTCAAAATGGACCTTTGCCTTTACTTATGATGATGATTGGGAGAGAGCTATGAAAAGAATAGCCCAGATTTAAGGAAATAACAGATAACATTAAGTCATTTAATTCTAATAATGGCCCTATGAAATGAGCACTGTCATCTTCATCCTCATCTTATATATGAGAGAACATAGGGAGAGTTAGGGCAGGAAGCTACATTGCCATCGAGCTACAATTCTGTACTAACGGTCACTGTGCCACAGGGGCCTGTTGCAGTCATGATGCCATTTCTGTTGGTAACTAATAGTAAATTTACATAAAACCTGGGATTACCACAACTGATAATTGATATATAAAAATAGATCTAGTGAATATAGTAAAATATAAAAGAAATCTTAGGAAAGAATTTCTTAAAAAAGAAATCTCTAAATCTTATTTGTTTTAACATTGTCTTTGGTATATTCGATATACATTTAAAATTACAGTATTTTCTGGCTCAAAGGGAAGTTACTTTTCATCCAATTATAAAATCATAGAAAATAACTCAGGCTGTACTTAAATTGTCTTTATAAGCAGGATGTAGTGGTTCATGCCTATAATCTTAGCACCCTGGGAGGCCAAGATGGGTGGATTCCTTGAGCTCAGGAGTTTTGGACCAGCCTGGGTAAGACCAAGACCACACCTCTACTAAAAATAGAAAAACTAGTCAGGTATACTGGCAGGTGCCTGTTGTCCCAGCTACACAGGGGGCTGAGGCAAGAGGATTGCTGAAGCCCAAGAGTTTGAGGTTGCTGTGAGCTGTGATGCCATGGCCCTCTACCCAGGGTAACAGAGTGAGATACTGTCTCAAAAAAATAAAAATAAAAAAATAAATTGTCTTTCTAGAAATGCTGCCAAGTACTTTCACAAATTATTCTTTTTTAATTTTAGATTAATATGAAGGTACATACATTAGGTTATATAGTGTGTGTATGTTAGGTAAAGACCAAGGTGTAGTTGAGCCTTTCACCCACGAACTGCATCTTATATTCCTACATTGTGCCTGTTAGGTGAGAGCTTAGCAAACCTTCTCTCTCTTCCCCCCCACCCCTCCTCCCTTCTCCTTCTGATTATTCTTGATTAGACATTCAACATCTGTTGAAGATACTCTTCCATTTTCTTAGTTTGATTTTTTTAATTTAAGTTTTTGTTTTAAGTCAGTTTTCCTAACTTGTTCACGGTATAGAGGAAACATCAGGATGAAGAGGTTTAATGACTTGTCAAATGCTTTATAGACAGGAAGGTCCTAAGTCTTCAGTCACGCAGTAAATATGTGAAGTCTACAATGAACTCCTCATCAGTCTAGGCACTGAGAAAATGGATAAACAGCACTGATCTTGTTTCTGTCCTTATGGACCTTACACCCTAAAGGTCACACAAACAGATATTACAGCTAAGTACATAGCATGTTGGATATACATGAGTGCTATGCAGGCAAAGCTTGGAAAGAGTCAGGAGAGCAATGGAGGTGGAAGAAGGTATGTGGTGATATTTTACAAAATGATAAGAGAACATTTTACCAGAGATGATTGAAATCAGGGGTAGGCTTGCAGATAAGTGATGAAAGGGCATTGGAGACAGAAGGAGCAGTATGTGCAAAGGCCCTGAGGCAGGAGCAAGTTTAACCTGTTGTGTGAACATCAAGGAGGCTAGTGTAGCTGGGACAGTTTGAGACAGGCTGGAGTGAGTTCACAGGGGACCATGAAGGCCATCAAAGATTTCAATTCTGAATAAGAAGGAAAACCATTGTCGTATTCTGAGGAGTGATGTGCTGTGTATAAGCTAATATTTTTAAAGGCCTTCAGTATTTAAAGCACTGTTCTAGAAATGGCCAAGGTATTAGAAAGATAATCTTGCTTTCTGGAAGCAGGATATCTAATTAAGTTCTAAACAAGTAATTATAATAAAATCGTAAGTGAAATTAGTCCTGTTATGTAAGTATAAGTAGAGTTGTATGAGTAGAAGAGGAGTCTCTGTAACTCACAGAAATGAGTAAAAAGCTGTGGGATACTGAGCCCAGGAAACCCACTGGCAATCCCTTTCTATGGGAAAAGTGAGTGAGCTTGTTAAGCATCCTTGTCTGTTTCATGTGGCTGTTTTAACTCAGCCACATCACTCTTGAAAGGCTCTAATAGAGTAGGAACAAGGAGGCAGGGATTTAGAATTTTTTTTGTTACTGTGCTTAACTATAATTACAAGTATGTTAATAGTAAAATAGGAATGCCCTTTATAAAGAGCATAACATGTTTCTAAATTAATTATGTTCTTATTAAAAGCCATTTAAACCAGGGGTCCTCAAACTTTTTAAATAGTTCACTGTCCCTCAGACCGTTGGAGGGCCAGACTGTGGGCCCCGGGATGAGTCAGTTGCTAAGCAGGACAGGCAGTGGAGGCAAAAGCACCCAGCAGGCCAGATAAATGTCCTAGGCAGGCCACAGTTTGAGGACGCCTGGTTTAAACCATCCTTCTGCTTATAGGAATGAAAATTTTTTTAAAAAGCCCAAACTAATTTTTTTCAAATACCTGAAAAACTAGTTGGTATTACAATTTTGAAATAGTTGTCTTTGGATTCTGTGTATTTTCATTGCCTAGTTTAGAAAAATGTAAAAAAATTATGACTAAGGGTGTTTTTAAGTACTCTATAAGATGAAGTAGTTATGCTTTTAAGATCACTACAGGTAGTATTTAAAAACTTCATTACTGTGATTAATATACAGATTAATGTATATAATATAAATTATAGAATATATAAATTATAAATGTAAAAGTTTTGTACAAAACTTACTTAACAAAATAGTTGTATAACCTGTATCTCAGAGCTGTAAATGCCAGTGGCAACAGAGTACCAAGTTACGGGAATGGCCTGCTCTCCTGGTGGGAGGGCCCTGCACTGGACAGCTCTGTGTCTCAGTTCTCCTTCCTGCAAACTCCCATCACGCATCACGAGAGTCCTTGAGTCGGTCCCTCTTCACCAAAAAAATCACTCAACAGCCAGCCACCCAGCTTAGCCTCATCTCCCTTAGGCTTGTACCCTGAGTCACAGAGGTCTTCCTAGATGTCTTGTTGGTGGGATCTCCAAAAATTCCCTCGTTACCTGAGACTATAATTAGCTGTTAGTTTTGCCTCCCTTCCCAAGTCTTTTTTTACTTTTGCTGACTTAAACATAATAATTGTATTACCTCACCTTCTTCTTTTTCCCAAAGAATACTTAGTGAATCTTTTATTTGCAATTCAAATTCAAAAATAGAAAATAAGCAGTCCCCAAGTTAGGGATGAGATCAGTTCTGTGGTTTTGTTCTTAAGTTGAATTTGCATGTAAGTTGGAACGGGTACACTTACCTATTACCTATTATAATAGACTCTAATCATAAGAGCAAGTTATATATCTGTCAGTTGGAAGCTTGTAACTCGGGGACTGTCTGTACTAGCCTGTGTTTATAAGTGCAAGTTGTACATAAGTCAGATGTTTGTAACTTGGGGGACGCCTGTACTTAAATTATTTTTTACTGAGTTATACCTCACATTTCAGTGGAGATCCTCACCACTGTAATAAGAAAAATAAGTTGTAAGTATTGAAAGACAAACAGATGATATGATGAACTACAAATAAAATAAGACTCTTGTATTAATTCAGAGTAGAAGAGATTCCAGAAAGATCTATGTGTTTATTATTTGGGATATGATAGAAACAGCATTAGGTGAGAACATAATGGGACTATTTTAAAAAATGATTTGAAGGTGATTAGTTTTCCAAAGGGGAGAAAATAGACCATGAACTATCTACAAAAATAAATATCATACAAATCAGTGTTTTTAGCATATTCCACAGAGTTGCGCAACCATCTCACTATCTAATTCTACAACATTTTCATCAACTCAAAAGAAACCCTGTACTGCTGTTACTCCCCATTCTCTCCCCAGCCCCTGTCAACTGCTAATCAGCTTTCTGTGCTTGTGGATTTTCCTGTTCCGGACATTTTATATAAATGGAATCATACAGTATATGTCCCTTTGTGTCTAGCCCTGTTGTAGCACGTATCAGTACTTCATTCTTTTTTTTTTTTTTGGCCAGGGCTAGGTTTGAATCCGCCACCTTCGGTGCCCTATTCCTTTGAACCACAGGCACTGCCCAGTACTTCATTCTTCTTATGGTTGAATAATACTTCATTGTCTGGCTCTACCACATTTTGTCTTTCTGTTCATCAGCTGTGGACATTGGATAGTCTACTCTTTGGCTGTTATGAATTATGATGCTATGAATATTTATGTGCAAGATTTTGTGGATATATGCTTCAGTTTACTCCACCTCTTGATTTTTTCTTGTTTACTTTGGAAGCTCAGCTTCTGTCCTTGCCTGCAGAGCAGTCTGAGCCCCCTCTGCACTTTTAGCAATGTCATCATCCTCCTCCTCATGGCCTCACTGTTCCTCAATAGAACTGGGCATGACTTTTCCCCAAACCCTCTGAAAAGTAATGTGACTGCGTAGAGGACGTAGGGAGGAGTAGTAAAATCTTCAGGACTATCGTTGGATTTAAATCCCAGGAAAAGGTCTACCATTTGCCTTTCCTATGAATTTATGAAACTTTTGGGTGAAGATAGCTTTTACTACCAAATCCTTGCTCTGCTAAGCAAACTTGCATCTCCTTCCATAGTAGTGGAAAGAGGACATTTGAGATCCTTGATGTGAATTTTATAAGTAAAATAGTAATAGTAACAATCATAGCTGTGTGGGGTTTGTTCTGTAGGTTGGAGTTTTTCCCTACAGAAGTTATTGCATATTACTAAGGGAGACTTCTTGGATGTGTTTAGTAAATACTAGAGCAATTGAACATAATAACACGTTTTCTAACACTCAAGATAATATTTCACTGGTCAAGTGACTGAAAATGCAAAATTGAGAGCAGAGGTGGATTAGACATTATCTCTTTAAGCTTTGAATCATCATGTACACCAAGTATTACCTCCTTTTATTAAATTTCCAAGAAGCTTATTTTCTCCCTGTTTTGAACAATTATTCACAAATCTAATGCTTCTGGCAGGAAGGAGAGACAGGGACATAACACACTTGGCAGTCATTAGCCACCTACTTGACTACACTCCCATTTTACGATAAAGTAAT
Organism: Otolemur garnettii; assembly: GCF_000181295.1. NCBI lineage: Eukaryota > Metazoa > Chordata > Mammalia > Primates > Galagidae > Otolemur > Otolemur garnettii. Next base: position 7,306,820 of record NW_003852443.1, read on the forward strand.
TGAGAGACTAGTAGGAAGACTGCTTGAAAGTTGCTTTGATCTCTTCACTTTTTAAGACATTAAATTTCTATGTCTTTGAAATAAAATTGTTAATATTTCTTAAAGCAGGAAAAATAAATTGCTTGAGAAAATAAAAGGATATTCTGAAGAATATTTTTATTACGAAATGAACCAAACTATGTGAGATAAATTCTCTCTATATGAATAAGCTGTAAACCTCTTTTGTTTAGGATTGTGAAGAATAAAATCTGTAGCTTGTTTTAATACTTCTTAATTTTGCTTTGTTCTAGTGAAAAGTGTAAGGCTAGAGGATTTACCGTGATCGTGGATGGCAGAAAATCACAGTGGAATGTGGTGAAAACAGTAGTCTTAATGCTACAGGTAATTTTATTTCTGCCTATCAGGAAATGGTTTTTATTTTACAGTAACATATGATGGTGAAAATGGCAAATGCATTTCATTTATTGGATCATGAGGCTTCTCAGCAGTGACTGAGTTCTGAAAATGACCGTATCACTATTAGGTTGTTCGGGTTCAGTTTTTATAGGCTTGAATTCAAGTAATGAAATAAATCTCAACCGTGTATTCTAAAGGTTTGTTCTTAACTGAAAATAAGATGTCATTTTTACCCAAGGAGGTTAGTGATGTCAGAAGGGTGGGGCAGGCATTACCAAACTCACCTGGGAGCTTTGTGCTATGTGGTGTCTATCATTCTGTCCCTGCTCCTCATTCTGATGCTATAGGGAGGTGGCAGGATTGAGTAAGTCTGGTTGGAAGAGGCTTCTCAGGTGATTCTGGTATGTCTTTCCCTTCTCATCCCCTATTTCTTCCAAAAACTCAGTGTTCATGATGTTCTTATTATCTATCTATAACCCAGAAGAAATTTACTTAATAGCTGTGTCCTTTGGGCTTTTAGCAGCTCACAGTCAGCATTTAATGAGCACCTATGATTACACCATCCTTGAGCTCTGCTGCCAGTGTTCTGCATTATTTTTCCTTGTGTTCCTTAGAATGTGTTTGTGCTCCCTGGCATACAGTAGATGCCCAGTTAACATTTGTGGATTTATTTTTAGGGTAATGGAGATATTATGATTTGAAATGGAAAAATAACCTATTGGAGTGATTGGAGGGCAGATGATTCTTATGCACCTTACTTTCCTTAGAAGGGGTTCTAAAGAAGGTCAAATTTGAGTTAGATCCAAGAGATTATCTAATTTAAATGAAAGGAAGTGAAAAGGACATTCCTAGCAAGGACTCTTAATTGTAGCTCAAAAATGAAGCAAATATGATGAAAGGAGTTGATGGCGGGCCGGTTTGGGGAAAATTTAAGTTGACAGTAACATTGGGATAAGGAACATTCAATGTTAGGAGAATGTCAGTGATACTAAAAAAAATAAAGAATTTTAAGTGAATTTGGGAAATATGAATATAATTGGCAGCCGCTTTAGAGTTCTGTGGAAAGGAATGTAATTTAAACTTTTAAATTATAATTAAGGAGAATGATTCTTAATGTTTTTTATATAGGATAGTTGGGGTAAAAAGAACTTCAAGGGGTGAGAACAACATGCTAATTTTAGTTTTAGTGCTATGCTAAATAAGTTTGCTATATAAATGATCTCATTTAATTTTAGCTTCACAATATTCCTCTACCCATTGCCTCGTTCTTCTTTAAATGTTTGACTTAATCTTTCCGTGTTGGAATCACTCTTACTCGTGAGAAAGGACACAGCCTCAGGAGAACCAGTTTCTCAGGGGGTACAAATCAGCATCCCCTCATAACTTTTTCTGTCAAAAAATGGTTCCAGCACTTGATGTTCCAAATCTTGAAGATCACTCACCCCGTCTCTGCGAAAGTTGTTAAAATAACTATTAGGTGAAAATCCCTTAATCCTGACCTTGTGTTCTTCCTTTCATCCTGCCACTCAACTGTGTCACACATGAGCTGTTTGGGACTTGCTGTTTGAACTGGACTTTGATCAGTGGCAGTTAAAACAGTCAATGGATGATTTAATTCTCTCTTGCAATTTCTTTTCTGAGAGGTGTTTTAACAACTTTTGGATATACTAATAGTTAACTTTTTCAGAAGTAGACATGGCCTGTTTATTCGTAGTCAGACAGTTTCTACACATGAAGCCATTCACTGCTTTTATCTCATACAGGACGGGCACCAGTGGTTTGAGAGCCCAGATATCAGTGCTGGGTCTGCCTGTAACTAGTGTTCTCTGAAAGGAGCTGCTTGGTTTCTCTTGTTTCTCAGAGCTTTCCCATCCAATGATTTTGAAATAATTATCTTCTACAAGGAAATACATGAATAAACTTCATATCTATCTTAAATTTTCTAGCCCCTCTGATAAAAGCTTTGATAACATTGAATTTATTTTATTTACCTTAATCGTAGCAGGCAGTAGATTTCTGACATGCCCAGAGATGTGTGTCTATCAAAAGGTTTTCTATTTTCTCCTTTAAAAATGATTATACAGTGCTGTTGTTTAAAGTTTAATACAGAGGTTGAGCCTTTAAGTTTATAAGTAAGATTTTCTGGAATTCAGCCAGGCCCATTCATTTGTATATTATCTCTGGCTGCTTTCACACTACCTTGATAGAACTGAATAGTTGTGATAGGGACTTTATGGTCTGTGAAGTCTAACACACTTATTTTCAGGACATCTCAGAAAGAATATACAGGCCCCTGGGCTAGAATGTATGAATTGGTGTAGTAGAACTTGAGAATCAAACAGACCCGATTTCTATTTTAGTTTCATGACTTTTCACTGTTACCTTAGACAAGTTACTTTAATTCTCTGAAGCTCAAATTACTCTTCTGTCCCATTGGGAGAATGGGACTGGCTTGTTAGTGAGGATTTACTTATTCAAGAAATTTTTGTAGACTATGTTTTATATGTCAGGCACCATCCTAGGCACTGGAGATTATAGGGGCAACATGCTAGATAAGCTACCTACCAACGGGAAGCTTATCTTTCACTTAAGGAGTCAAGACAATAAGTGATTAAGCACATTTAATAAATCATCTAATATCAGATGGTGATAAATGCTGTGGAAAAAAATGCAGCAGTAAAAGGAAACCGAGTCAGATGATGCCACTTTAGATTGGGTGGGCAGAGAAGACCTCTCTGAAGAGGGAGTAGATTCTGAATAGAATCTGAAATAAACAGAAGGGGCACTCCTGTGTGTAAGGCAAAGAACATTCCAGATGGAGGAAACAGTGTGGGTAGGAACCTGGGGTGGGAACAGACTTACTCCCGGGGCAGTGAGAAAGTCAGCCAGGCTGTAGCAGAGGAGTGAGCTAGGAGGTGAGAGGTGTGAGAGGTCAGCAGGGCCCTTATTGACCTTGGTCAGGAGTTTAAATTTGATTCTGAGTATGAGACAGTATCAAGCGGGAAGACCTGTTAGAGCTTATGTTAGAAAGCTGGCTAAGTAAGGGGTAGACATGATTAAATTTAAGATATATTTTAAAGTTATACTCCATGAGACATGCTGTTAAAGTATATGTGGAATAATTGTTAATTTAATAAATGTTTATTTCCATTCTTCTTAAGATAACATGAATAACTATATCTAGGAAACATAAAATTGTATTTGTCAAAGATTAGCTCTTGATCTTCTTCAAGTTAATAATCATGTAGAGTCTGGGCCTCTATGTAATTGCTGACAAGGTGCTTATGTTTTGAAAAATTTGATTTTACACCTTTTGAAGAAATTCTCCAAGATGATTGTGCTAGAATTTTTTTTCACGTATCATAGAAAAATCAAATTTAATAATTTCTCAACTAAAAATTAAGCCTTTCCATTTAATAGAAATATATCCCTAGTACAGAGGTTCAATAAAACTGTGTGCTTTGTTTTTCATTAATTTTTTTATTTTTTTGAGACAGTATCTTACTCTGTTGCCAGGGCTAGACTGTAGAGGTGTCATCATAGCTCACTGAAACCTCAAACCCTTGGATTCAAGCAGCCCTCTCACCTCAGCTTCCTGAGTAGCTGGGACAATGGATGTATATCACTATGCTCCACTAATTTTTTAAATTAAAAAATTCTTTTTATAAAAATGAGATCTCGCTATGTTACTCAGGCTGGTCTCAAACTCCTGCCATCTACCTCAGCCTCCCAAGTGCTAGGATTATAGGCACAAGCCACTACAGTCAGCCTACACATTATATATCGATATAAAATGATTCACATGTACTAGCTATTATTATATTTTTTGAAATCTTTTCTGAATAACCTCTTCTTTCATGCACTTCTTTATTACTATGTACGTTTCAAAGTTTGGAGAATTTCTTCAACTTTAATTTTTTTCCAGAGGTCTCCTAATTAGCCTAATTATAAATATCTAGTAGTTTGTATATTTAGTAAAGGATTCATTTTACATGTGTGATTTGTAATTATTTTTCTGTATTTTACAGAATGTTGTTCCAGCTGAGGTGTCTCTTGTTTGTGTAGTGAAACCAGATGAATTCTGGGATAAGAAAGTAACACATTTCTGTTTTTGGAAAGAAAAGGACCGACTTGGCTTTGAGGTAAATATAATATATGAAAGAGGAACAGATGTGTGTTATATCTTTAAAAATAGGATTTATCAGTATTATTTTGTTCAGTATTTTTATTAAGTAATGCTTAATTAGTGCTTAAATATTTCAGGTAATTATTGGATGAATTATGGTTCATTTGTAAAGATCACAAAAGCTTTCTTATTTTTCCTTTATATCATTCTTGGTTTAACTCCTTTGAATAAGTAGAACCTTTAGTATTAAAACAATTTTCTTGAATTTCCAAAATGAATACTGGGACATCCTAGACATATGCTAATTGAAGTTGGGGTCATTTTCTGTGGTATGTCACAGTTATGTTTTGGTGTCTGGCTTGGTTTTGAGACATGAACAGTTATCTGTCCTTAACTACTGACTTTCCTCTCTCTCTTAGTTTTCTTGCGTCAAAGTACATCTTATTATAGGTTAGAAATAAGCCCTAAGAAAGAAAACAAATATAAATAATTTGTTGTATTTTCTCTTTCATACCTATTAATTTTCAGTTTCCCAGTAGGAGAGTTGATAAATACCAAACTTTTCAGTGTTGAATTAGGTGTGGAAACTTTGAAGGGTACAAGTCTAACCCCAACCCAGTAGACTGTACACATTTGGAACTTATAAAGAGTTGGACAATAAAGATCTCATTTTGGAGCTTTTCATATTGTATATTCATTTTTATTTTTACCAAAGTTAGTGTCAATATATTTTTGTTATGAAGAAAACATCATCAATGTATATTAGTAGAAAGACTTAGGAAAGTCTAGTTTATTTTTTCTGTTAATACATTTTATTTGTAAATATTTATGGGTACATGAGAAAATTTGTTTCATGCATAAAATGTGTTGAATGTTCAAGTAAGGATATTTATCATCCCAGTTTATTCTTAAATGAGATAGTTTGAAATATCTCAAAAATGTATAATTTTTGTCTTCACTTAAAATTTAAGCTATAATTTATATGCAGTAAAATTCTTCCATTTTGGTATGTAGTTCTGAGAATTCTAACAAACACATGGTTATAAAACTCTTACCATAATCAGGAAATCAGGAAATAATCACCCCCCCCAAATTCCTCCATACCCTTTTATAGTCCCCTCCTTCTCCATCTTCAGCTTCTGCTTGGGGGCAGAGGAAAACTGTTACTGTACTCCCGAATAGGGGATTCCTGCAACTCCTCCACAGATTTAATAGTTTCCTCTATTGGCTTCTAGAACTCAGCGAAACATTTTACTTACATTTACAGGTTATTGTAAAGGTTTGATTTTTAACCCACTGTATGGTTTATCTTGGTAAGTTCCTTGTGTACTTACAAGAATATGTATTCTGCTGTGTTGGATGTAATGTTCAGTAACTGTCAAGGTGATTCATAGTATTCAGCCCTTCTTCAGTCTTTCAGTCTTCAGTAATTGCGGATTTATTTCTTCTCTCAGTTCTGACAGTTTTTACTTCATGTTTTGAAGCTTTATTTAGCACATAAAGATTTAGGATTGTTAAGTCTTTTTGGACCACTTAATCATTATTAAATGTCCCTTTTTATGAAGTGTACATTTTTCTATTCTTCTAATTTATCTATTTGTATTTAAAGTGGCTTTTTGTAGATACCATGTAATTGGTCTTGCTTTACATCCAGTTTGACCATCTGTCTTTTCTTTGGTCTGTAAGACCATTTATATTTAATGTAACTATCGATATTGTTTGTGTAGAATCTACCATTTTGTGTATGTTTTTTCTACCTTTACTATTGAGTAGTTTTTATGATTACATCTTGATCTCCACCATTAGTGTATAATTTCTATCTCTTAGTTTTTAAGATGGTTACCCTAGCATTTACAATATATAACTTTAATGAGAGGCTAACTTGCAAATAATAGACCTCTTCACAGCAAGCAGAAGGACCTTAAAGCAATGTATCTCCAGCACTTCCCTCCTATTTTCCAAGGTTTTACTTTCACTATTCTATTAATAGACAGTACATTACAGCTATTTTTGGTATATATAGTCTGTTGTCTTTTACAGCAATTAAAATTTTTTAAATGAATTTTATATTTACCTTAATTCACGCAGTTTCTGGTGTTCTTCTTTTCTTCTTGTAAATTCAGCTTTTTGTCTAGTATCACATTCATTCTGCCTAAAGTACTTCTTTGATATATCTTGCAGGGAAAATCCGTTGGCCTTAAATCTTCTCAGCTTTTGTCTTCCTGAAAAAAACTTTCTGTTTCAACTTTGAAAATTGTTTTCAATGGTATAGAGTTTTTTGTTTCATAGATATTTTTTGCCTTTCATCACTTTAAATATGTGGAATTTGGGGGCACTGACACTCTGCACTGTTAAATCCAGGTATAATTTTTGATCCCCCTAAAGTTAACTGCTGATAGCCTACTGTTGACCAGAAGCCTTACCAATAGCATAAATAGCTGATTAACACTTACTTTGCAAGGTACATGAGTATACAGTCTTCTTATCGTGAAATCAGCTAAAGAAAAGAAAATGTTAAAGTCGTAAGGAAGAGAACATGTATTTACTTCTTATTAAGTAAAATGGATCATCACAAAAGTCTTCTTCCTCATCATCTTCATAATTAATAGGCGAAGGAGGAGGAAGTGGAGGGGTTGGTCTTGCTGTCTCGGGGTAGCCGAGATGGGGGAAAAATCCACATTACAAATGGAATTGCATAGTTTAAATTTATGGTGTTCAAGGATCAATTTATTTAAAAATGCCTTCTTTTAAGTGGGAGTTATTTTTAATTTTTTTATTTCACTTTTTTTTTTTTAAAGAGATGGGCTCTCATTTTGTTGACCAGGCTTAACACAAACCCCTGGGTTCAAGCTGTTTTCCCTCCTCAGCCTTCGAGTAACTGGAACTAGAAGTGCTGGCTTAGAAGTGCCTTCTCATTGGCTTGGTCACTCACTTTCTTTTTTTTTTTCTTTCTTTCTTTCTTTTTTTTCTTTTCTTTTTTCTTTTATCTTTGTTGCAGTTTTTGGCTAGGGCTGGGTTTGAACCCACCACCTCCAGTATATGGGACCGGCGCCCCACTCCTTTGAGCCACAGGCGCTGCCAGGCCACTCACTTTCATAGTTCTGACAAAACTATCTTTGGTCCTCTTTGTTAGGTGTCTTTTCCCCCCTTTGGCTACTTAAAGATTCTACTTAGATTTTGGTTTTTAGCAGTTTAATTTTGTTGTGTCTAGATGTGTTTGATTTGCTGTTTATTCTATTTGGTTTTCTCTTGGATATCTGGTTTGATGTCTACCATCAGTTTTGGAAAATTCTTAGATGTTTTCTTTTCACGTATTTCCTCTACCCCATTCTCTGTCTCTACTCCTTGAATTCCAATTGAATGTGTATTGTACCATTTGAAATGTTTCACCATTTTTGGTTGGTTTTCTGTGTTATTTTTCCCCCAGCTTTTCCTTTTATGTTTGGGTATTTTATTGATCCATTTTCAGGTTTATCATTTGTTTCCGTGGTTGTGTTGGGTTTATGGATGCTGTCATTGAAAAATTTCTTCATCTCGGTTACTGTGTTTGGGGGTTGTAACATTTCTGTTTGATTCTTCCTCATAGTTTCTCCCTCTTCCCTGAAATTCCCCATCTGTTCTAACATGGTATCTTGTTATCTCTATATCCCAGTGATCTTAAACTTCCTGTCAGATAGTTCTACCATCTGGTACTGTCTTACTCTGGTTATGCTGTTGCCTTTGTTTCTTGATAGTTGTTTCCTTTCTTATTTTTTTCATGTCCTTGTTATTTTTTATTGAACATTGGACACCTTGTTCAGGATCTTAGGAAATGAGGTAAGTAGTAATTCACGCCTGTACATGGGCTGAGCTTGCCTTTTGCCGGGCTTTAGTAGGTTAGGGGAAGGATTACGTTTTTCTAGCCAGGAGTGGAATTGGTTTGGGGTTTTGTTGTTGCTATTATTCTCCTCAGTGCACTGCTAGCTTCAAATTCCTCTAGGTACTTTGTGTTGCAGATGGAGACTGATTTGCCTGAGAGAGGTTTCCTCCCATTAGTTGTTCCACCCTCAGCTGCAGGTTTTTCTTTGGTGCCTGTGCCTTAGAGAAAGTCTCTGTCTCTGCACAGTTGACCCCCACTCAGTAATAGGCTAATGTTACTTGTTACTCAGTATTTGCTAGAGACACATTTTCTGTTCCAAATCAACTTCAGTTTTAGACTGGCTATGTGTCCCTGGTGATGTTGCTCCTGCCCCCGCTGTAGAAACCATGTATGTTAGTAGTTTGGGCTTATAATGCGTTCCTGCCTCCGTGCTGTCTCCAGGAATAGAGAGTTTTTCTTCTTTCTTCCTCCAGCTGTGGGGAGATTGCAGATACCCTAAGGTCAGCAGGGTTTGCTGCCCTGAGCTCCGTAAAGTCCCCCCTCACTCCACCCTGCAGGTAATGGCTGCTGTTCCCCTCGCCCAGGCCTGCAGTCTGAGAGGCTTTTTTTGAATCTCTTACTCTTCTTTAGTCTTTCTCACAAATCCCTGGGAGGTCTGTAGAGAAGAACCTTCAAGTGAGAATGAATTGTGTCTGGCGTTCTCAGGGCTTCTGTACTTTCCCACTAACCTTTGTTATTTTTAGTCTTTATTGATTCATTAAAAATTTTAGTTGGCTTGTATTATGTCTGGCATTTTCTCCAGGTAAGCGAAAGCTCTAGTTCCATCTCTCCTTGAAGGTGCAGGACGTTACTTAGATTTCAGGTTAATTGGTTTTTCTCTGAATTTACTATTCCCATCGGTTTAGAAAAGTTGTGATATACAGACTAATTTGTATATATATTTTTGACATTATTGTAAGGGTTGGAGCAACAATCATTCTAGCTTTCTGTAGCCTAAGTAGAAGCCAAATTTCTTCCTGCACTTTTTCAACTTTTGTCGTTGGTAGATTTGACTGTTATGTAGACTTAATGGAATGGTGTGAGCTAGTAGCATAAGGGAAGATTGACCAGCCTCCTGGATTCCATTAGGAAGCGTGTAGCTGCATGGAACACTGCCTCCCAGGGAAGAGAGACAAAGGTGTAGTCAGGGGAGAAAGTAAAAGCTGAAGCCAGAAGGCTTGAATATTGCCGTAAGAGTCAGGATCATGGTGAATGAGGACTTTAGACAGGCAGTGAGGCCTGCAGTTCATAGCCAGGGACACGCAGGAAATGTTGCTCTGAGAGAATACACAGGGAACTGGGGAGTTGGTGGTTCAGAAACTAAAGCTGTGAGCAGATTAGGGGAGAAAAGCACTTTGATGAGGAGCTTGTAACATCTTGCTTAAGCACAGGCATCTGCTCAGAGATGCTATGCCTAGGGGCTCTCATAGTGATGTTGCCCCTGCCCCTGCCCCTGCCCCTGCCCCTGCTGTAGGAAACTATTATGTTAATAGTTTGGGCTTATACTCTACTCCTGCCTTCATGCAAGAATGGCTCTTATATAAATTAAGAGTGAGTAAATACTTTGCATCTTAGAAGATAAAGTAAAAGAATTCCTTTCTGCCTTGGTATGATGTCACAGATTGTTATTTTAAAAGAGGAGCTTTAAAGCTTCTTGTACCAATATGTTTTCTTAGACATAAAAGAGGTTCAGCTAGGATGTTTTACCAGTAAATAAGCACTGGGCACTTATTAAAAGCCTGGTATCCTACAGAGATGAGAGTAGTTTCAATTGTTGGTTGATATGTTGCCAAAACACATTCAAGTTTACAAGGCAGTTTAACAGCAGCCATTAAGTGATACTTAGAGTTATATATAATTAAATTCAATGTAGATGCTTGTTTAATTGCAAATTATTTTCCCAGGTGTTATTTTGGATAATTTCGGCTATTGTGATTAAATTAAGCCTGTGTATATATTTGAAATATTTTTAAAAATCTAGCTTTTGTATGAGTCCTTGTGATCCTGTAAGCAGGAGTGTGTGTTTGACAGTTCATCAAATAAATACTCAGTGGTCATTTTAGTGACATCTTTTCCCACATGATTTTACATTTTATTGCCCATCATTCTTCTTAAATTGTTTCTTCCAGATGACCTGCCTCCTAATCATTTCTCCCATTTTTCATCAGCCATTGAATATTCATCTCTCATTGCTAACTTTAACGTTTCTCCCTGTATCCTTTCTATCCCTGAAATAGGTACTTACTTGTTCAATCTCCTTTTTAGTAACTTGCATAGTATATTCAATTACTTTTGTCCATCATCAGCATTATACCTGGGGACATGATAGATGTTGTTAGTTGGGCTATAATATTTATAGTTTATCTGATGACAAGATAAAATTGCAGTGTACTAGCATTAATCTTATCCTTAAATTTAGAGACTAATAATCAAAAGGCTCTCCACTGTCCTGTGTTAATTGTCACTCATGAAAGTAAAAGTGTTATTTATTGGTAGAGGTAACAGCCACCATTCTAAGTTGATTTCTCTCTTATCTCTTCTTAATATTGCATATAATCCTGTTCTTTTTTGAGATCATTCTGGTAGGATCCAGACCCAAAGACTTTTACTACATTCCTCTCTCAAGAACACCTCTGTCTTCATCTATTCTGATTCTTTTCAGTTTTTGTGTAAACTTATTTTCTCTTAGTGAGAAAAATATTCTCCTATCGTAAACAGACATAGACATCAAAATAGTATGTGTCTGAACATGTACACACACATGAATGTTTGCCAAGTGCACAAATACATATACAGACATTTTTATCTAGATCTTACATACATTCTTAGCATGAGTGAAATAAAAATAAAACATACTAATGCCTGCAGAATGAAAGTTTCAGTGTTAAGTTCTTTGGAAGTGTTCTATTAGGAAAAGATAAATGTTCTAGGTACAGATGAAAGAATAAGAGTAAAGAAGAAACAAATTTTGAGTCTTTCTATGAGTTAGATTCCAGAATAGAGAAAATCTTCACCGATGTTTTAATTAAAGGCCATATGGTAAATATCTTTCTCTTCAAACTTCTTTAATCATGATATTTGCCAGTTAATATAATATTATGGGTGAGTTATTTGATTTGTCTTGACCACTCTAACACATACAAAATAAATGGAAAGGTAATATTTATGTAGGACTTTACTGTTAAAAATTTTTTATTGCTTTCATTTCCTGTGAAGAAACTTAACAACAGTTTTAAATGCTTGTGTTCGGTAGTGATCTTTCTTTTTCTTCTTTTTTTTTTAAAAGTCCTCTCTGTAGTTCTACTTTTTTATTCTGGTTTCCTTTGTCTGTGCAAGCTACTAGGTTTCATATTTCTTTGGGGGCAGATCTGATAACTGCTTAGTAAGATTATAGCTTCTGTGAATGTAACTAATAATCTTTCTCTTCCTATAATATCCATATGTATTAGAATGTTCATAGAGATGAATATTTAAAAATAATATGTAGCAGCTAAATCCAAATATGATCCCCACCACATTCCTAAAATGATAAAGCATATGTTAAAGTATAATTTCCCATGCCCTTTGACCCATGAATGGATCTATAAATTGTGATCTATGTACACCATGGAATATATGCCTTAAAGAAAGATGGAGACTTTACCTCCTTCATGTTTACATGGGTAGAGCTGGAACATGTTCTTCTTAGCAAAGTATCTCAAGAATGGAAGAAAAAGTATCCAGTGTACTCAGCCCTACTATGAAACTAATTTATAGCTTTCATATGAAAGCTGTAACCCAATTATAGCCCAAGAATATGAGGAAAGGGGAGAGGGAGGGGAGGAGAGGGAGGAGGATGGGTGGAGGGAGGGTGATTGGTGGGATCACACATATGATTCATCTTATAAGGGTACATGTGAATCTCTCTAAATGTAGAATATAAATGTCTTAACACAATAACTAAGAAAATGTCATGACGGCTATGTTAACCAGCCAGTTTGATGAAAATATTTCAGATTGTATATAAAAACCAACACACTGTACCCCATGCCTGCATTAATGTACACAGCTATGATTTAACAAAAATTAAAAAAAATAAAGTATAATTTCCTTAAAAGTAAAATCATCACTCTCACTTTCCCTTTTTAGCAATTCAATTTGTTTCAGGCCTAAATCCTCCGTTCCTGTTCCCCAGTGGGTTCTTTTTTTTTTATTTTTGCTTGTGCCTTATATTTGTGCTTTCCATAAGCAAATCCACAGAGGTAAAATCACACCCCTCTGTGATGTTTGCTGTCCCTGGAGTAGAGTTGAATTGTTTATTCATTCAAACTTGGTTTGTCCTCTGAGAAGCAGTTGTCTGTAATTGATACATTATAATCTAGAAAGTGGTGCCATTTTCCTAAGGCAAGCGGACAGTAATCACCTTATTTGTAAGCAGAGTACATTTTTACAGTATCACAGAGCGGGAACACTCTTTCATAGTAGGGATACCACTCCTGAATCACTTCAGAGGTGATTCTGGGGTATAGAGAATTTGCAGAGAATAAGATTCTTTCCTACTATTGTAAATCTTTAAATGTTTTTCCCTTCATTCTTTTTATAAATAAATGTTTCTAATGGTCTGAAAATGGTTACTGGTCTTTCATAAGCCTCATCTGGCCTTTCTCCTCACTCTCTCCCAAATAGAGATGGAGATTACTATAGTGGAAACTGAGCTGTTTCATCACAGCAGATAGTTCTCTAAACTCTTAGTTTAGAGTGATTGAAATTTTGAGTCTGCTGATTATTTAAGCTAATGTGTCTTCCCACCTACACTGTTTAACTTGGAGGTACCTTTTGTGTTGATAGAGTTCTGTATAATCTACATGACACATCTACTGTCTTTACCTTGAATAGTTACAAATGAATTCTGTGAAAGTGTGGATTTTATAAAATGTTAGAGAAAATGTTTTATAAAATGATAGAGAAAATGAGTTTTATGTAGCTTTCTATGATCTCTTGTTTATATCTCTTTTAGATAGGTACAAATATAATAGTAGTCATCTTAGTCCACTTTTTTCTTTGAAAATTATTTTTCTTGAGAGATATGCTCTTAAATATATTTGTGTCATAAAAGACAGTGAATCTGTACTCTTTGCATTTAAACTTGACTTTAGGAAAAAGAACTTTTAAGAGAAATGTTCAAATGGAAATAAACTTTGGTTGCATCTAGCTTTTAACGATGAATTTTCCCTTTGGCTCATTAAACTAGAAACCTATTTATCAATGATTGTAGTGTATTTAGGAACTGCAAAATGTAGAAAGGAATGAATGTGGTGAGATTAACCAGAGTAGGCAGAAAAGTGACAAGTGCTCTTCATTGGGCAAGACAGGTAGCATATTAGAGAAAATGGCCCAAATTAAATGCCTAGGATGATGACTCATTAGATTTATGTCCCCTTGGAGCTTAAAAAAAAAGCATAGATAATTTAATGTAGCTTGCCTTCTTTGACAGATCTGGGAAATAAGCTTAGTGGTGAATTCCTTTAGGTTGTCTTCCGTAAGTAGGCTAGTGAATTTGCAGCAGAGCTAGGGGCACAAAGCTGGAATGATTGGCTTCTAGTTCGGTATCTTCCCAATTATAAAATAATGGTCATTTGCCTAGGAATGGGATTTGGAAGTCATTTGGGATAGTCTAGTAAAGCCTTTGCCCTCAGTGCTATGCCCAACAGGGCAACGTCATTTGGGGTATTTTCAATTTAGAAACAAACCAGAAAACTTTAATCTACTGCTTTTTGCTAAAAGCATTACACAGCTGTCTCTGGAATATTGCAGAGAAATGAATAAAATGCTCATCTCCTTGGTTGGAAATATATCTGATTTATCCTTATATCCTCATCCCTAAGATACACAGCTTCTAATAAATAATGTTTGTAATAAATACATTTAGCTCCCACCAAATAATGATTATTGGATGAATGAATAACACATCATTCAAAGTTAGAAAATACAGGGCGTGATACTGGGATTTTTTGAAAGAGATTCTTTCTTTAGTATTTAAATAGAATATTGTGCCAATTAAAGCATAATAGAAGAGCAGAAAGACCAGTCATTATATTTTGGATTTTCTATTCAGCTGTCTTTTCAGGAGATGGTGCTCTGAAGGATGTTACCTTTTTTCAAATGTGAATTGATGTTCAATTTAGCAAGTAATTTACTTCCTCATAGAATAAATATATGTTTCCTGGTCTCATTATTAATGCGTATTTAGTTAATAAACCACTAAACAGTTTTGGAGGAAGGAAACGCTCCTCCCTGGAATCTGATTGTGTTTAAACTTTCTAGTGTGAAAGTCTCCCACGGGGAATTAGTGGCAGATTAAATGGTTTCTGAGGCATAACTCTACTTACTGTTCTTTTTTAACATAAATTTTTAAAACCTCTTTTTCCTCTTCTTCCTCCTTCTTCACGTAAAATTTTTTGTGTATATTTGAGGTTTACAAATGATATTATGAGATAAATAGAGACAGGAAAATGATTACAATAGTGAGGCAGATTAATTTATCTGTCATCTCACATGGTGACTTCTTTTTGCGACAGGGGTACCTAAAATCTACTTATTTATCAAAATCTGCAATACAGTACAATTCTATTAACTTTAGTCCTCTGCCATATGTTAAATCTGTAGACTTCTTCACTTTACTGTTTAATGTTTATCATCATGCCTGTCCCTGAGGACTAGTTGAAAGAAGGCACATCAGGGCAAGAGGATAAAATAAAGCCCTCTGTGACAAACCGTTTACCAAGTGAAAACCACTTTATGTGTTTTTATTCTTGTTCTACAATGTTTGTTTTAAATTAGTTGACATTATCACCTGGACACGAAAACAGTGAAATTGAGATATGTCAGGCTCCTCATATTAGAGGCAATATTATATTGCCATTTAAAATGGACATAATATAAACTATACTGTTATTAACATAGCCAAATGTAATTTGATATTGTATATCTTATTTGGTTTTTTATTATTTATTATTTATTTTGAGACAGAGTCTCAAGCTGTTGCCCTGGGTAGAGTGCAGTGGCGTCACAGCTCACAGCAACCTCCAACTCTGGAGCTTAAGTGATTCTCTTGCCTCAGCCTCCCAAGTAGCTGGGACCACAGGCACCCACCACAATGCCCGGCTGTTTTTTTGGTTGTAGTTGTCATTCTTGTTTGGCAGGCCCGGCCTGGATTTGAACCCGCCAGCTCTGGTGTATGTGGCTGGCGCCTTAGCCACTCAAACTACAGGTGCCCAGCCTTGTTTTATTTTTAAAGTGGAACAAAGAGACACATGCACTATAACCAGCTCTTCTGTTGTTACTGCCTCCAGATTTATCTCTGTTCTCCCTCTAACCTCCTGTGTGCTGCCTTAGATGACCTGTCCTCTCTGCGGCGTGGGGTGAGGTCCAACTTGCTTCTTCTGTCAGTGGTTTCGCTGTTTGAGTTCTTCTCTGTCTTTAGCTTTTTAGTACAGCAGTCCCACCTTATCTGGGGTATGTTCCAAGACCCCCAGGGGGCACCTGAAATCACAGAGATACTAAACCCTGTTTACACTATGTTTTTCCATCTGATAACCAGATGGCTACTACATGACTAACAGGTAGAGTACAGGATGTGGATATGCTAGACAAAGGGATGATTCACCCCTTGGCACGGGAAGAAGATGACACAAGATTTTATCATGCCACTCAAATGGTGCACAATGGTTATATATTATTATATTAGATATTATAACTTGTTTATTTCTGGAATTTTTCTTTTAATAATTTTAGACTGCAATTAACTGTGGGTAACTGAAACCACAGGAAGTAGAACTGCATAGACTACTGTATGGTATTTGGTATACATTCTTTAAAAGGATGTCTATATACATTAAGCTTAATAGTAAAACAAATATTAGGTACCCATCACCCAGCTTAATAACCCAAATACCAGTACCTTGACATAAATCTGTGTGCCCCCTCCTTGATCCTGTTCACCTGCCCTGGCCCTTAACACCTAACTTAAATGTGTGTTTATTCATCCTTTGCATTCTCATTCTATGTATGTGCGTGTGTGTGTATGTATTAAAAAGTTAACTACTAAAGACAAAACCTTAGAAGAAAGTAGGGAATGTTTGTCTTTTATTCTGTTATGTCTATACCTAGATATTTAGAGATGCAATTTAGGAATATTTCTAAATAATATATTTAGTTTTATTGATTTTAAGCTTTATAAAAAATATACTTTATCATTCAATGACTTGGTTTCTCTCACTCACCATACTTTAAAAATTCATGCGTACATTTCCAGCAGTGGTACTTGATTCATTTTCACTGCAGAATGATGCTCCAATGGTAATTTACTTATTTTCCTGCTGATGGGCATTTTAGGTTGTTACTATTTTTTTCTACTGTGAATGGTGCTGCTGTAAACATTCTTACATATATTCCCTGATAAATATGCACAGGATTTTCTCTGCAGAATATACAGGCAAAGGTTATAGAAATACTCACATTTTCAAGATAATGACAAATTGTTTCCCAAGAGATGTTCTAAATTGTATATCCACTTGCAGCGTATAAGAATTTCCTCTTCTCCACAACCTTGCTAAAACTTTATGTCACCATTATTGTAGATGTCTCATAAAATAAGGTAGGAATATTCCTGCATTTCTGTTCTCTGTAAGCATTTTGTGTTAAGATTGAAGTGATCTGTTCTTTGTTTTAACAAACTCCCTGTAAACTGTTCAGGCTAGTATTTTCTTTCTAAGAGGTTTTTTTTCTTAAAGAGAGATTTACATTTATTTTATTTTTTTCATATTTTTGTTTTTTAATATGAAGAATTTTGAATACACAGGTTAAAAAACAGTATAATTAACTCCATGTATCATTACACCGAGTTCCAACAGACATCAACCTGTGGTAAATCCTGCCCCATCTTTAATTCCCATCCACTTCCTCCACCCATAATATAGTGAAGAAAATTGCAGATACATCACTTTATCCTTGAAGATTTTGATGTGTGTCTTGAAAACATAGAGATTCTTTTTAAAGCATATAACCTGATACCATTATCACACCTTTAAAGAAACAATTCCTTAATGTCAAATGGTTTCAAATTTCCAATTAATAAATATTGTAGAATAATTTTAGTTAAATTTAGGCATCATATATATTTTAGCTTTTATTTAAAAAAATATATAAATTATATACACATACATACAGATTGACTTGTATCAAGATACAATTAATGTTCACATATTGCATTGGGTTGAGAAGTCTTTCTAAATGAATATGGTTTTAGGGTCTTTTAAAAGATTGCTGATTTGATTATTGATTTCCAGTTTGATTTAATTCTGATGGTACAACTTGTTAGTTCCTTTGAAATTTACCAAGGCTTTCTTTATGGACTAATACATATTCAGATTTTTAAATATTTCACGTTTGCTTGAAAAGAACATGTGATTCTCTTATTATTGTTTGTGGGATTCTGTATTTGCCCATTGAATACAGGATTTTAATCCTTGATTTCTCTTTCTCTTTTCTTAACATTTTCTTTCTTAAAGAGACCATGTTGTTTGTCCTATAGAGTTTCTGATAGTTTGCATGTTTCAGCAAGCATCCCTGTGGTATATAGTTTAGCATGTTCCTTTGCCTTCTCAAACCTCTATATTTCTGCAAATTGATACCTGGATACAGACAGTAAGATATTCAGAGTTGATCTTCTTTTTCCGAGGCTATTCATGAATGGTGGTGATAGGTTCATCCCTTGATCATGAAACTCGTAATAGTTGTCTTGATAGCAGCCATTGGTGTTCAGTGTCTAGGTCTCTTAGTTCATTAAAAATTATAAACTGATGGTCCAGTTCTATTATTCCTTCATTTACTACCTGGAATCCTTTTATTTATTTATTTATTTTATTTATTTATTTTTTGGCCGGGGCTGGGTTTGAACCCGCCACCTCTAGCATATGGGGCCTGTGCCCTCCCCTTTTGAGCCACAGGCGCCACCCTCCTGGAATGCTTTTATAATGAGAAACTTATCTTCATTTATTATTTGTCTATTCAGTGATATAGTTTGTATATGAAAGGTTAGATAAATGCTAATTTCCTTTTATTTGCTGGTTTTCAATATAATAATTTTGTTCTCTAGCTTAATCCAATAGTGATTATTATCTCTTTTGTATCAGTGTGAGCTCATTGATTTAAACATGTTTAATGTTTTGGTTTGTGGTATTTATTAGTCCTGTTGATGAACAAATCCCTCCTGACCACTAGAAGCTTTTCATGTTTTTTGAACAATCATAAGTCGTCTGTGATAGCTTTTTTGATATCTGGATTTAAAAAGTATTCCAAGTTCATCATTTCTTTCTTCATTTCTCCAAGGTACCCTGATTCCTTTTAATGAGAAATGGTATGTGGAAATCACAATCTAGGTGTCTGGGTATGATGCATATTTCTACAGAATTGGTCATCATTTTTATTTATTTATTTATTTTTTAAATTTACCTATTTTTTTTTTATTAAATCATAGCTATGTACATTAGCTGTGTACATTAATGCAATCATGGGGTACAATGTGCTGGTTTTGTATACAATTTGAAATATTTTCATCAAACTGATTAACATGGCCTTCACCACATTTTCTTAGTTATTGTGTTAAGACATCTATATTCTATACTTAGTAAATTTCACATGTACCCTTGTTAAGATGTACCGTAGTTGTGGTCCCACCAATTACTCTCCCTTCTCGCTCCCCTCCCTCTCCTTTTCTCTTCTTCTTGGGCTATAATTGGGTTAGAGTTTTCATATGAGAGCAATAAATTGATTTCATAGTAGGGCTGAATACATTGGATACTTTTTCTTCCATTCTTGAGATACTTTGCTAAGAAGAATATGTTCCAGCTCCATCCATGTAAACATGAAAGAGGTAAAGTCACCATCTTTCTTTAAGGCTGCATAATATTCCATGGTATACATATACTACAATTTATTAATCCATTCATGGGTCAATGGGCACTTGGGCTTCTTCTGTGACTTAGCTATTATGAATTGGGCTGCAGTAAACATTCTGGTACAGATATCTTTGTTATAATGTGATTTTTGGTTTTCTGGATATATACCTAGTAGAGGAATTATAGGATGGAATGGCAGGTCTATTTTTAGATCGCTAAGTGTTCTCCAAACTGAACGTATTAGTTTGCATTCCCACCGCAGTGTATAAGTGTACCCTTTTTTCCACACCCACACCAACATCTCTGGTTTGGGGATTTTGTGATGTGTGCTAATCATACTGGAGTTAGATGATATCTTAAAGTAGTTTTGATTTGCATTTCTCTGATGATTAATGATGATCAGCATTTTTTCATATGTCTGTAGCCTGTGCACCTGTTTTCTTCAGAGAAATCTCTCTTCAAGTCCCTTGCCCACCCTGAGATGGGATCACTTGTTCTTTTCTTGCTAATATGTTTGAGCTCTCTGTGGATTCTGGTTATTAAACCTTTGTCAGAGACATAGCCTACAAATATCGTCTCCCATTCTGAGGGCTGTCTGCTTGCTTTACTTACTGTGCTCTTGGCTGTGCAGAAGTTTTTTATTTTGATCAGGTCCCAGTAATGTATTTTTGGTGTTGCTTCAGGTGCCTGAGGGATCCTCCTCATAAATTATTTGCCCAGGTCCATTTCAAGTGTTTTCTCTGCACTTTCTTCTAGTATTTTTTGAGGTACATGTCTTAAGATTAAACCTTTCATGCAGTGAGAGTCAATCTTAGTTAATGGTGAAATGTGTGAGTCCAATTTCAGTCTTCTACAGGTCACCAGCCAGTTCACCCAGCGCCATTTGTTAAATAGGGAATCTTTTCCCCACTGAGTTTTTTTAATTGGCTTGTCAAAGATCAAGTACCGGTAGGTAGCAGGGTTTATCTCTTAGTTCTCTATTCTGTTCCATACATCTACCTCTCTGTTTTTGTGCCAATACCATGCAGTTTTGATCACTATCAGTTTATAATATAATCTGAGGTCTGCTAGCGTGATTCCTCCTGCTTTATTTTTATTTCTGAGTAATGTCTTGGCTATTTGAGGTTTTTTCTGATTCTGTATAAAGCAAAGTATTATTTTTTCGAGATCTGTAAAGTATGACAATGGAGCTTTAAAGGAATTGCATTAAAATTGTATATTGCTTTGGATAGTATGGGCATTTTAACAGTGTTGATTCTTCCCAGCCATGAGCATTGTATGTTTTTCCATTTGTTAACATCTTCAGTTATTTCTTTTCTCAGAGTTTCATAGTTCTCTTTATAGAGATCTTTCACATCCTTTGTTAAGTAAACTGTCAAATATTTCATCTTCTTTGGCACTACTGTAAATGGAATAGTCCTTGACTGTTTTTTAGCTTGACTATTGTTGGTATATATAAATGCTACCGATATGTGAGTGTTGATTTTGTAACCTGAGACACTACTGTATTCCTTGATCACTTCTAAGAGTTTTGTAGTAGAATCCCTAGTGTTTTCCAGATATACAGTCATATCATCTGTGAAGAAAGTTTGATCTCTTCTTACCCTATATGGATACCCTTGATCACCTTTTCTTCCCTAATTGCAATGGCTAAAACTTCCATTATAATGTTAAAAAGCAGTGGAGACAGCAGAAGAAAATAAATAGCCAAAATCAGAGCAGAATTAAATGAAATTGAAAACAAAAGGATTATACAATAGATCAATAAATCAAAAAGTTGATTTTTTTAAAAGGTCAATAAAATAGATAAACCTTTGGCTAACCTAACCAGGAAAAAAAGTAAAATCTCTAATTCCATCAATCAGAAATGGTAAAGACAAAATAACAACAGACTCCTCAGAAGTTAAAAAAAATCCTAAATAAATATTGCAAGAAACTCCATTCTCAGAAATAGGAAAATCTGAAGGAATAGACCAATACTTGGAAGGATGCCACCTTCCTAGATTTAACCAGAATGAAGTGGAAATGTTGAACAGGTCTATATCAAGTTCTCAAATAGCATCAACTATACAACATCTCCCTAAAAAGAAAAGCCCAGAACCATATGGCTTCACATCAGAATTTTACCAAACCTTTAAAGAGGAACTAGTACCTATATTACTCAACCTTTCCGAAATATAGAAAAAGAAGGAATACTACCCAACACATTCTATTCAGCAAACATCATCTTGATCCCCAAACCAGGAAAAGACCCAACAACAAAAGAAAATTATAGACCAATATCACTAATGAACATTGATGTGAAAATATTCAACAAGATCCTAACAAACAGAATTCAGCAACACATCAAACAAATTATACTCCATGACCAGGTCAATTTTAACCCAGGGTCTCAAGGCTGGTTCAATATACATACATCTATAAGCATAATTCATCACATAAACAAATTAAAATACAAAGACCATCTGATTTTCTCAATTGATGCAGAAAAAGCTTTTGATAATATCCAGCATCCTTTCATGATCAGAACACTTAAGAAAATTGGTATAGGGCGACCACCTATGGCTCAAAGGAGTAGGGCGCCAGCCCCATATACTGGAGGTGGTGGGTTCAAACCTGGCTCTGGCCAAAAAACCAAAAGAAAACAACAACAACAAAGAAAAATGGTATAGAAGGGACAGTTCTTAACCTGTTAGAGGCCATCTACAGCAAACCCACAGCCTATATCATATTGAATGTAGTTAAATTGAAATCATTTCCACTCAGATCAGGAACCAGGCAAGGTTGCCCATGGTCATCATTTTTAAACCTTTCCCTGGACAGAACTAGAAAGTATACTTGTTCATGTGCATGTTTTTGTTTAAGATGAAATGCATTATAGAGTTTAAATTGATACCTCTAATTCAAATTGAGCACCATAAGGGTAATTTTTTACCCTCCAAAACCTTCCTTTCTCTTTGTCCCTATTCCATTTTCTTAAGGATGTTGGGGGTGGCAGAATTATAAAATCCTTTATCTCTCATGTACTTTGTTCCTTATCAAGTCAAATCAGAATAGCAGTACTAAAACTGTCACTAATAGTATGATTACTGAAAACGTGAAGAATCTATTACTTCATTGGTTATAGATAGTCTGTTTTTATGTCAGTTTTGATAAATCACACTTTTTATAGGAATACATCCATTTCTTCTAAATGTGCATAGTTATTATCACAAAATTGTTTTATATCCTTACTATCTTTTTAAAATTTTTATCTACCCACGATGGTACTTCACTTACTTTTTGTAACTATTGCTCTTGATGAAGTTGTATTCTTTTCATTCTAAAGTTATTTATTTGCACCTTTTTTCTTTATCTTGTGGAGGCCATTGTTGATTTCATTAGTCTTATCAAGAAACAAGTTTTGGATTTGTTGAGATTCTGTAATATATTTGTTTTATATTCCATTAATTTCCTATTTCTCACCTCCTTCCTTCCACTTCCTTGAGTTTATTCTGTCTTTTTCCTCCTCTTACTTAGCTCATAATTCATTAGACTTTCTTTCCTAATGTAAATATTAAGGCTATTAATTTCCATCTTAAGTATTGTTACCAATAGTGATTTGTTGTAAAGCCCTAATTTGATAGAGTCTGTTATCACACAAGAAATTGTTAATATCAATAAAATATTTGGGGGGAATATTTTATGTAAGCTGCTTGTATCTCCTGTTTTTTGAAATGTGATATTATAGTTAGATTCTTTTTAGCATATGCCTACAACTTATTATATTGATTTAAATATTAACTAATATCATTATGTTGGAAATAATATTGCATATTTTATTCTAATTTAACTCCTCATTGCATTCATGGAACTTAATCGTGATTTACTAAGCATTTTTTTTTTAATTTTCCTTTTATAGGTTATTTTAGTGTCTGCCAATAAGTTGACTCGTTATATAGAACCGTGCCAGCTAACAGAAGATTTTGGGGGAAGTCTCACCTATGATCACATGGACTGGTTAAATAAGAGGCTGGTTGGTATATTGCAATGAGATAAAATGTTATTATATATATCAATAAGATATTTTGATAACTTTATCATATAAACCAATGAAAATAGATTAAAACCCTTTCTACAAAAAATGGAAAGTTGTAGTTAATACCAACTTAAGTCGGACTTAACTTGATTAGAAGCCTTTTGCCATTTGCGAGGTATATAACCTTCACCAATGTATTGAATCTCTCTTTGCCTTGGTGTCTACATCTCTCATATGGTGCTAATAGAACCTAGCTTGTGAGAATGTGGGGAAGATGAACTGAATATATAAACCCTCTACACCAGCACCTGACTGCTGTAGCACCATATAAGTCTAAGTTGTTGCTGTTGTCAGCGGCATTGGTAAAAGTTGTACAGTTTTTAAGTAGGATAGCAGAGCAGCATAATTTCATGAGAGGAATCTAGTTGACTTGTGCCATTTTTAGAAGATATTTAAACATCAACTGGAATTGTCAATTTGAGCAGTTTAATAGATTATTTTATTTCTGAAAATGTATCTTCTTTGTCAGTCTAAACTTTTGAAATTGGCTAGTCTATATAATTCAGTGTTGTTTTCCTATTAAAAGAACATACTTCAAATTAACTCAGTTTGTATTTTATGCTACTTTTATTAGAGGATAGTAAACTTGGTTTTCTCTGAGTAGATAACCATTTCTACTATATTTGGAAAGTGTTACCAATATGTGATTGTGTACTATACTACATATAAACTAGACTTACCCAAATACCTTTAGAACTATTTGAAGAAATTATATTGAAATTATAACTAACTTATTTTTCTGCTACATGTTCTTAACTGTTACAAGTAACCAACATGGCTTGGTGATAGAAGAACATAAAGAAAAGTTCTGTAACTGGTATCAAGGGCTTAGTAGAATCTATCTAAATAACATTCATATAGTTAAACTGTTATTGGTACAAATCTTTCTCAAACACAGAAATAAAAATATAACTGTCACGATGGAGAATAAAAAGAATCTTTTAATGTATTTAAATTTTAAAAATTCCGTATCCATTTAAACTAAGTCATTGTTTGAGGAAGCAGTTTTGTCTTCTCTTGCAGACAGTGTTGTGCTTCAGTGATCGAATTGCACTAAGTGACTTCCTGGGAAGGAAAGGGAACAGTAGGGGCTACTTCTGTTGCTCTTAACTGGCAAATCTTGTCACATATTTATTTTTAAGAATGTTCTTAGTACATTAATAAAATCTCATATTACAGGTTTTTGAGAAGTTTACAAAGGAATCTACATCATTATTAGATGAACTTGCTCTGATTAACAATGGAAGTGATAAAGGAAATCAGCAAGAGAAAGAAAGGTGAGTGGCCAGTTGTGATTAATCTGATGACAGAAACCTGTGTTAATGTAAGCTGAGAGAACTACAGTAAACAAGTCTGCATTTAATCAAAATTGACATACAGTATTCATGAGAATTTACTTTACATTGAAAACTTACTGATTTGAATCAGTTTCTTTACAAAATCCACTTGTGATCAATAGTAGTGTGTTTACCTTTTCTGACACTTTAAAATATTCACTTACAAGAATATGTTTTCAAAATGAAACCATTTTCTACCTTTTTTAGATTTCTACTCTTTGCTGGTGAAAACTATGAAAAAGTTACAGCTTAAAATAAAATGATTATAACCGTATTTAAATACATGAGCACTTAAATGTCTGACTTGTAGAACTTCCTCTGTCCTCATAAAATATGTGATATTCATGAGCTCAACTTGAGAAATTTAGGACTTTATCACATGGGATGAAGTAATAGTTGAGTTGTATTATCTAACTGTACTACCTAGATTTATCATTTTAACATATTTCTATTACACTTTACAGCCTTGTCAGGTTTAATTTTTTTGTTAGTATACCAAGTTTCTCTCCCCAGATACAAAGCACTCCAGGAAGCAAATAGTCTCTTCTTGGTCAATTGATTATTACTGGTCACTAGAACAGTAATTTTTCATTGGAAACTCAAACGTATCAATAATCATTCTTGTCTTTTTCCTTTGAATCTGACCTTGAAAATACAGTGGAACATTAATAAAATGCTTCTTGTTATTCCATGAATCTAAATATAGTCACATATTAATTAACTGAGATAATAAGAAAGATGCAAGATCATAGTTTTAACACCAAATTTTGATTAAAACAAAGTCAAAATGCGAAAAAAAATGATTTGAGCTCCTAAGCTCAAGCCATCCACCTGCGTAAGCCCCACAAGGTGCCAGTATTACAAGGGTGAGCCACCGTGTCCGGCTAGAAGTATAACCTTAAACATTACTCTTTTGGTGCTTGCCAGGTCTGTGGATTTAAACTTTCTTCCATCAGTTGATCCTGAAACAGTTCTTCAAACAGGTAAGATGAAAAAATGTATTTATTAGTGATCATAATCCAGTAAGCCAATTAAATCATTTAGTTCATTAAATAACCATTGATTCAGCATGTATGTGGTACCTGTGTTAGGAAATTAGAGAGAAATTTTTCAAACTGCTTTTGATTTCAATAGCTAGTGCATTAAGATACTTTATAATATTAGAAAATCAATAATGGTGATTATTAGATTATTTCCCTTTCTATAAAATGAATATATAAATTTCTCTTTCATTGAGTTGCTGTGTGCATTGTTGACTACTCATGAGCCAGGCATTGCATTTTTATGTATTTTCATATTTCATTCTTCTAACCACCCTTTATTTTCTTTATTTTGTACTTGAGGAAGCCAAAGCATAAACGTGTAAAATAATTTGTTCAAGATTAAGCTATCAAACTATTAGGCTCTATCACTATAACTCAAAATAAGTCTAAGTCCAGACCCATTAGCTAAATTGTCCTATAGTTATCCATGTAGAAACATTCAACACCTTGCAATGCCCTTGTACAGAGCGAGTGCTCAGAGCTGCCTGATGTGTATGTTCCAGCCCAAATATCTATAACTCTCACAAACTCTAGGGGAACAAATTGAAATTGTTTCCAATGGAAATACCTTGATTTTATTTCTAATCAATTTTTTCTAATAGCTCATAATTCTAATGCTGCTGTGTACCAGGCCCTGTTCTAAATACTTTGCATATGTTTAGTCATTTTCCACCACAGTGTTGTGTAAGGAATATTATCATCCCAATTTTAAGATGGGAAAACTAATGCATAAAAATGAAAAGTAACTTTCATGAGCCATATAGCTAGTAAATACCTGAGTTGGGACTTGAATCCAGGCAGTCTGGTTCCAAAGCATGTTCTTTGAAGACATGATAATGTGCCACTTTTCAAATAGAAATGATATCCACAAGGAAAATGTTAACAGCAATAACTGTCAAAGTAGAAAAAAGTATTCTGATATTAATGGCTTTTATGAATATATAGAAAAAGACTTTGCACAAATCTTTAAAACTGGTGTTTTTCCAATTATAAAATGTAATGAAGAGTAAAGAAATAAATTCAGAATATCTTTATTGTAGTGATTCAGGCATGTTTTTCCAGTATAATATACATCTTATTTCCTTAGAGAACAAAGAAATACTTGTACTGTCTGAATTATTATGTTTAAAAGGTACGGTAGACTTAGCCAAAATACTGCTTTAGATTTAAAACTTACTTCCATGTATGTATTTATTAACATTTTGAAAGCTTCTTACTTTAAGCCATTGAATTAAGAAGGTTTTAAAGTTTGTATTTTAAAATTAACTTTGTATGTTACTAGGTCCTATTTTATATGCTATTAACTCTTAATGTAGGGATTCAAAGAGGGTATAAAACAGAGATTTAGAAAGAATACTGGTGGATTTTTTTTAGAAATTGGGAATACTTCTAAAACATAATAGTTCTATTTTTATTGAAAGTCATTTAAATTTAGGATATTTTTCTAAATAAAAGTAAAGGAGATTCAAATATCTGTATATTGTGTTAGTACCTAAATTTTAATCAGAATAGTTTTATCTTGGAGAAACAACTTTAATTACTTTTAAAATTGTTTAATTCCTATAGCTTTAGATATATTAATTCCTACAGCTTTAGATATTACACTTTCTACAATTTTAACTCATGTATGAGTGTATTTCCTACATAAGTTTGCTGTAATTGAATCCCATTCAGTGCAGTTCTAACAGTAATATGGCCCATTATGATTCATAGTTAATATGTTGTGGAGATTCTTATAAATAGAGATTATTTAAATATTACCTTGTACCATTAATAAAAATGCTCCCATTAATTGTACATTTCTTACAACTTTTTTAATAAGTGCTGTGACTGAGAATATGGATTAATACTGAAAATTTACAACATATGGCTTAGATTAGTGCCATCAGACAGAAATCCTAGAGGGTAATCTTGCTATACAGCGAAATAAGATTGCATGGCGCAATATCCTGGGTAATGAATCCACAATAGCCAGAATATGACAGATAAGCAGGAAAAATATATACACCATATATATACAGTATATGCTGAATATATAGTATAGCTGTATATTTATACCATATATATGATACTTACAGGGTGTTCATGAAGTTCGTGTGCAATTTTAAATTGCACACTATTTTAAATTACACACCAACTTTATGTCCACCCTGTGTATTTATGGCATAGGATGGAGCATTTCACTATGCCATCTGATTTGTATAGTTTATATGTACAATTTTTCTCTTTATTGTGATACATAATTTTTTTTTTGGTGATACATAAATTTTTAAATTGCGCATCAGTACTTGTAGCCTGGTAGGTAGATGGTTTTAAAAACAAAGAACTAAAATTATAAAGATCAAGTAGTAAAACTTTTATTTCTTATAGTTATTAATTACAAATATCTTTTATTGGTAAAGGGCATGAATTGTTATCCGAATTACAGCAGCGGCGGTTTAATGGCTCGGATGGCGGGGTCTCGTGGTCTCCTATGGATGATGAACTACTTGCTCAGCCACAGGTTATGAAGTTACTAGACTCGCTCCGAGAGCAATATACCCGCTACCAGGAGGTGTGTAGGCAACGCAGTAAGCGCACACAGTTAGAAGAGATTCAGCAGAAGGTGATGCAGGTAGGTCTCTATCTGATTTGAAGGCACTTAACTCTTTTTACTTCTACATTTTTTTTCCTGAGAATTTCTTCTGTGTAACTCTTTGCTTAATTTCATATATGTATTTAACTGACTTCTGACAAACTTTTTACTGAGTTTATCTAAACTATACAAAGAACCTGAGGCACATCAAACTGGAGTCTGAAACTGTTTTTAATTATTTATCTTTTTACAAATAGCATTTGCATCAAAATTATTTCTCACAGTGATGACTTTGGGCACTCAGCTCACTCTGACAGGATGAACTTCAGAAATAACTAGTTTTGGGACACACCATTAGTGGTCTCCATGTATTCTTTCAATAAATGAACATTTGATTATTGAAATGTGATTTATTCTTAATTTTCAGTAGCTTAGTAGGTTTTTTTTAAATTTGGACATTATGAAGTGTTTTTATTCTAACAAAGTACATAAATGCAAGTAATTCTAATATTTGACTTATTTTTTATGGTATTGATAGAAAATATTAAATGTATTTCTTATGAATTTTTAGTTTCTTTTAAAAATGATTTTTGGGCCAGGTGCAGTGGCTCATGCCTATAATCCTAGCATTCTGGGAGGCTGAGGCAGGTAGAATGCCTGACTTCCTGAGTTCGAGACCAGCCCTGAGCCAGAGCGAAGAATAGCTGAGCATTGTGGTAGGTGCCTATAGTCCCAGCTACTTGAGAGGCTGAAGCAAGAGGATCACTTAAGCCCAAGAGTTTGCGGTTGCTGCGAGCTATGATCCTGCAGCACTCTACTGAGGGCAACAAAATGAAACTGTCTCAAAAAATATATATATATTATTTTGGGCCAGGCACAGTGGCTCATGCCTGTAATCCTAGCACTTTGGAAGACATGGTATTAGATTGCTTGAGCTCAGTAGACCAGTCTGAGCATGAGAAAGACTCTGTCTCTACTAACAACAGAAAAACTGAGGCAGGAGTATCCTTGGGCCCAAGAGCTCGAGGTTGCTGTGAGCTATAATAATGCCATGGCACTCTACCGAGGGCGACAAAGTAAGGGCAACAAAGTGAGACTCTGTTTAAAAAAAAAAAAAAGAAATTGACTTTTATAAGAAAAGTAGGCTAAAATACCAAAAATCAATAGTAAAGGAAGATATTTGTGTTATTTAGATTATACTCTGGATTTTTATCTGTTGTATAGTGAAGAAAATAAATCTTTAATAAATAATAAGTCTTTATCTGGATTTATTCATTCACCAGATTAAAATTTATTAAGCATTTTTATTACATGGAAAGAATTGTGTTAGGCTTTTACAGGATATAAAGGTAGACTTGGCTTTTCCTGTCGATATAGTTTAAGGAAAGATTGTGTTAAGTGTCACAAAGACAGGCCTGCGGTGCTCCAGGCAGTTAGAGGAGGTATTTCTATGGCTGCAGGTAATCTGCGGAGTAGCCCTTGAGATTGTGCTCCAAGAATAAGACTTCACCATGCAGTGATAGACTTTTAAGGGACTGGAGTATAAAGAATAGTGTGATTAAATACTAGCAGCATGAAATGCCACGGTGTGTTGAGGGAAGCAAAGGGCACAGTGGGCAGTTCGTGGCCTGTAAGAGTCACAGAGCATAATCAGAGAGCAGGATCCCAATCCTAGCTCCTCCACTTCGTAGCTGTGTGACCACAGACCCTGTGCTTTACCTGCCAGAGCCTTGCTTCATCTGTCCTCTTCCTTTTTTCTGTTTCTCTCTTTCTTTCCCTGTCTTCCTGTTTTCCTTAATTTAAACAGGGAAAACAATTGCAAGAGTATCTTCAATTTGTAAAGAACACAAATAGTTAGACCTTTTTTGAAAGGCTAGTGTTCAGAAATAACCCAGCCATCAAGCAATATACTTATTACATTCATTTCTCCTGAAATAGACTTTACTTTAAAGGTCAGTTGCCGGCAAATCTTTTCTATAAAAGGCTAAATATTTAGACCTTGTGGACCAATATAGTCTTTGTTGCAGCAATGGCTATTTAACTCTCCTATTATAATCAAGAGCAGACATGTACATCGCTGTTCTTCAATAAAACTTTATTTATAAAACAGTCAGAACTGGCCTGCAGTCCATGACGTTTGAACTAGAGCACCAGGATGTTATGAGAAAAAAGACTTGAAGAAAGGAGTTGGATCATGTCAAATTCTGTGCACAAGGATTTAGTCTTTATTCCATGATAACCGCATATAAAGTAGAAATTTCTGAGCATACACTATGTGTAACATTTCCTGTATAAGTTAAAGACAGTTAATACTAAACCCAGACAAGTTTTAGCCAGTTAGCTTGAGACTATTTTAGGAAACCACAAACATGGAATAACCTAGTGGTACAAAATTTAGCTTCTGAGCCTAGGTAATAATCTAAGTCCACCCTCTTCTCCCCTTTACAGTGACAACAGCAACAATAATAAAACATATGTACATATTTAACTGGACTATTACAGGGATTAAAGAAGAGAATTTTTATAAAATGTTTAGTGCCAGGAATGTAATGAGTCCTTTATTAATAATTTATTATATCAGTTCACTCATTCAAAATGAATGTCTATAATAGTGTGATATTGTGTTAGGCTTAGGGATGTATTGGTAAATAAAAATAGACAAGGTTATCACCTTGATGGTGCTTAATTACATTATGAAATAGAGTTGTGAAATCACAACTGTGCCGAGAGCTGAAAAGGGGAAGGATCGAAGTAGGGTTGGGACAAGCAAGATGGCATGGGGATGCATCATGTAGTGACTTGCAAGGATTAGTATCTTGGCTCGTCGGATGATGCTGCCCACTTACAGAAGACTGGATGATATTTGGGTTTGAGTGTGGATGGAAATGTGTGTGGAGAATCGTGAGTTTGGTTGCACATGTATTAAATTTGAGGTGATTTTTGTGACATTTAAGAAAAGATGTAGAATGGAGGTCTAGCACAAGTCCAGAAATCAGAGAAGTCTGTGCTGGGACATAATTGTTTGTCATCTCTGTGTGAATGATAATTAAAAGAACTGATGTCCTTGTGTATTGTGCTGTAGTAAACATTCGCGTGCACACATCTTCTTGATAAAATGATTTTATTTCTACTGGGTAACTATTTCATTGCTAGATCAAATGGTAGCTCTACTTTTAGATCTTTGAGGTATCTCCATATAGGTTCTATTAGTTACAATGTCTAAGTGTTCCTTCCTCTCAGTATCCATGCCAGCATCTGTTATTTTGGGATTTAATTCTTTAAAGACTCTATCTCTAAATAAACTTGGTGATATACTGAGCTATAGGAGGCCAGAACTTCAGCACATATGTTTTTTAGTGGAGAACACAATTTATCCTGCAATAAGGGTCAAGTTATTGTTTGGGGTTTTTTTTAAATAATATGGGAAACTTAAGTTAAAACCCATAGGGAGTATTTGTTTAGAGGGACAAGTTGAATATACAAATGAGAAGGAATAATTAATACTGTTAACTTCCTGATGAGGTAGAAGAAAATGGAATCCAAAGCACATTCAAAAAGATTAGCTTTAGAATGGAAAAGTGAGAACTCCTCTGTTGTGACAAGAGGTGCCTCCTGGTGCAAACCAGGAAGTGGAAGAAATCATTGTGTGATTTGCATGAGAGAGAAAGGCCCCCTGCTTGTTGCTGTGGGTCCAGGGAGGGCAGTTGAAGAGGATCAGAAGTTTGAATGGGGTGGAGGAGATTCAAAATTTTCTTTGTAGGGAATAGAAGAGTGAAATTATCACTGTCAACCTAAATAATAAACAGAAGCTCTCTAAAAGAAAATGATATTTATTTGGGAGTAGAGCACTGCAGTGGGAATGCACGTGCCTTAGTAAACCATGTGCATGTTTGGGGAGGTAAAAGAAGACAGAGGCTTTTGAAGGAATAGAAATGAGGACGTTTGCATAATTGGTTTGAAATAATTATCCTTGGCTACAAAGATCAACAAGGGCAACACCAGTCTGAGGTTGGACAGGCAGTCTCTGGGCAGGTGTGCTTATAGAAGTGTGTTTTCATGTACAGTTGCGATGGCTTATGTGCAAGGTTGTGGTTTTTGTAGTCTTTTGTGAAGGCTTTTGTTTTCAGGCATACAAGCATGAGGACCCGCTCTTCATGGCCTCCCCCCTCCCACTCTATTTGTCAAGGGTTCTTTTTGTTTATTTGTTTGTTTATTTTTAAGCATTAGTGACTCCATTGTGATTGTCACAGAAATGTGGTTGAATATTTGGGTAGTATTGATCTTGAATTTATGTGGAACTCTCCTGGCTTTGTAGGTGACCCTATCTGATAGTTTGTACCTGGGTGTTGAAGTATAAGCACAGCAATAGGATTCATCCATCCTGTGTACTTTGCTAAATGAGAAGAATGAGTGTGACAGAAAGACAGAGGGGCAAAGGAGTTTACGTATTGGCAAATGCATTTTTGAAATAATGGGCCAGCTCAGTTGCATAAGGAAGAAACTGGAGAAAGGAGACGACAATTATACTTATAATGATGGTGGTTATGGCAATGAGATTATTAAAAAACAAATAAACTTCATTGCAATTCAAATATTTTTATGAGGGTTATAAATAAATTGGTTAGAGCATTAATTCTGTTTTTCACAGGTGACATTTTAAGGAAGTATTTCTCTTACATACATTGAACTATGTAATAATATATATTTAACTATATAATAGCATATATTGAACGTAAGTTGGTCACATAGAGCATGAACTATACTGTGTTCAGTCTTGCAAATTTGAGGAAAACGTAAAAAAAAAATTTTGCTTATACAGAGATAATTGTAAATTGAATATCTTTATTGATGTTAAATAAGTGCCAGTTGTTTTTACTAACTTATCACTGGAAACGTAATTCAAAAAATCAGTAGCTCTAGTAGATAAACTATATAGTAAGTAATAACTATGATAGTTATTAGTCATTCCCCAGAGTTCAAATTGATAACACCCCTCCATGTGTTATGCAAAGGTTCTCCATGTTGCTGCTGCTGCTAGAGCTAAAAAGTAGATTTCACATGCTTCTGGGTAGGAGACAATGCAACTTCACTGGAAAGTGCTATCAGAATTCTCAGTATTTGTTATGGCAGTAATTACTGCCAGCACTGCAGATATTATTTCTAGAGTCATCCACGGGCGTTTTCTTCCTTTGTAGAGAGAAATCATAGATGCCAAATAGGATACACTCAGAGTTGCATAACTGCACAGCTGGAGGCTGTGTTCTCAGTTCCGCATAGCTTTCTCCAGGCCATGGTGCTTGACATAGCCTTCTGTCCGGTTTGACCTTGCATGCTTCCAGATATCCTCCCATACAGCCTCTAGAAGTAAGCCTGGCTATGGAAGAAGGGTGGTAGTCACAAGCATTTTTGGCCTGCGTAAATATTTGTCATGGTACATTTTAAGAGCACATCTTCAAGGTTATGCTTTGCATATAAATGTAACCATTTGAGGGGTCACAGTGATATGGATTGAGCATAGAACTGTTTTTGCAGTATGTTAATATTCAGATTGAGCAAGATGTCCTGAATGAAATTACATTTTATAACCTAGTTTGGCAAACTGCCATTATTAATGCATTTAAATAGAGTTGTTTACTGGGGGCATCAACCTCAATTTGTATCATTTTTATTAGAAATAGTCATACTTTTACTATATCTACATTAACTGATTCTGCATACTAAGGAGAATTACTTTCAGCACGCATTAAAGCTATATATACATACATTTGGCTATATAACTTTTTTTTTTGTAACAAGGTGATGTCTTTGCTTTATTTAAAATTTATTTTTAAGTGAAAGTTCCATGCTAATGATTTTTCCCCCATCTATCATGATTTTATTAACCTCCTTTTGTTTCTAGAGTATTCTAAAGTCAAAGTCTAAATGTTTGAAAGTGTGGTTTTAAATTTCTAAAAATAAAAACAATATAACATTAATTATTTTAAAAATTGTAAGATACTTTTACCCCACTATTTTTAGAATTTAGATATTTCTAGAGAAGTAATTAGTTATGTTAAGTATGTAAAGTACCTACAAGCCACTTTGTCTCAGTGTTTCTATAGCCATATGTGTAAAGTGCTGAATACAACATTTAGTTCCTGGACTTCCTTAAGAAACTCAGGGTTCTTATTATAAAATGCAGACGTGAGAGACTTTATAAAGAGTGAGTGGACAGAAGGAACGAGGCTACTGAAAAAGTGGGGAAAACAAACAAGGAGGCAAGCTCTTATTAGTGTCGGTGACTGTGCCAGACTTCTTGCATGTACTAGGGGTGTCATCCTGACAACAGCTCTGCATGGTAGGTGTCCTTAACACCATTTTAAATGTGGGGAGCCCAAGTCTTCCATCTGGAAGTGCAGAGCCGGAATTCAGACTCTTGCATGGTGCGTTCTCCATATAGCACTGCTTAGTGGGTCTCTTTTGTGAAAGAGTGATACCTCCCACACGCTGACAGGGAGAAACCGATTCCTGGTTCCCTGCCCTTCCAAAGATCACTCAAACAAAAGATTAAAGCAGAAACAAATGAGATACTGAGGAACAAACCATTGCATTCTAAAGAACACCCAGCAATAGAATTTCCAAATGAACTTAGCACTATGAAAACAGAGGTTAGCCAGAAGTAAACTAAAGCACTTAAAGCTATTCCATTGACTCAGCAATAATACTTTGACTTTTTTGTTTCTAAGTTTTTCTCTCTGGTATTAAACCTTATAGAGAGAGGTAGCAGTTGGAAGTTAACATATTATTGCTTAAGACTCTAAAACATAAGTGGCAGCGAACATTAAGAAATAAATTATGAAAGGTCATATGCCTTGAATAAGTGAAAATTTGCAATATATTCAAACTCATTAATATTTTAAAAATATGTGAAAGATTTCTGTTTTTTTCAATTGGCAGAAGTATTTAAAAAAACAGCAGTCAGTTTGTGTACTTTGGAGAGGTTATTATGTAGTTAAAACCTGGGTGTTTAGATAGAAACATGGGCTTTAGAAAACAAGTTTATAAAGTGTACTGACAGCCATTAGAGTTATAGCATCTTGGATCTAAGAAGATCTCTACTGGAAACCTTTCCTGGAAGATGAAGCAGAATTAGAGAAAAATGCTATGTGTAACTGCTGTATGTATATTCATCATAGAATTACTTAGAATTGATGGAAATTGGAAGCATTCTACATGCCCAACAATAGAAAATGTCTTGAAAGCAGGTATCATAGTTATTTGAGGTGGTGTATTACTTAACTCTTAAGAAGGGTAGATTGATTGGTTGGTTGGTTGGACATATGAGAGAGAGGGAAGCAGGCCCACGGCGAGGGGGTGGGGTGGGGTGGGTTATGCTTCCTAAAAAAGGGTTGTAAGACCATTGAAAATTATAATAACTTTAGCCACATGGAAAATCCTTATAGTATTACAGTTTAATGGTAGGTTAAAAACAGGATAGAAATTACTTATATTCTATGAGCATTGGCTATAGCACCTAAAGCTAGAGTAGCATATGAAAACTCTTATGCATGTGAAGTATTAATGGAAAGAAACACAATAATTTGTCCTGTGGAATCTACAGGGAATTGGGTCCAGGACCCTCTGCAGATACCAAAATCTGAGGATGCTAAGTCACTCACATAAAATGGCATAGTATTTGCCTGTAATCTGTACATAGCCTCCCCTATACTTTAAATCATCTCTAGGTTACTTACGATATCTAATGCAATGTAAATGCTACGTAAATATTTTATATACTATGTTGGAGTGTTTTTTGTTGTATTGTTATTTTTATTGGGCTTTATTTCCAAATACTTTTGATCTGTTGGTTGAATCTGAAAATGTGGAATCTGTGGATACATAGGGCCAACTGTATACATGATTTTTCCTTATGATGTAGTACTGTTACATGATTATAAAAAATAGGATATGTAAACTGTTAGATTTTAAAATTAATATATTTTAACCTGGTAATAACAGAAATGTGCGGTTGTGTTATCAAGTTCAAGGGAAAAGTTCGAGGGAAGCCTATCCACTGGGTTTCTAATACATGCTGCAGAGATATCCTCAGCCACTTCTTCGGAGCTATCCTAAGCTTTGATTTAGGGCATAACCATTCTGTTCTCAAGTTCCTCCTTCTAATTTAGCAACAGATAAAGCTTGATAATATTATTTTTCCTGTTAAAATTATTTAACAGTGTGTATGTGATTTCTGAGTATATATGATTGTGGTGGAGAGTCTAAAAAATCCTCTTCTACATGACAATTTGATCTTTGCTTAACTATCTAGCTCTATTTCCCTGAAGACTTGATAAAAATCAGAATGTCAGCTATGTTACTAGGCCAATATTGCTTATAGTAAATATTATTCCAGATCCAGACTGGGAGAATGATTAATATTTGGTAGAAGGCATAATTTGGGGTGTTCTTGAGTCTAATGACTCTTAATGTACACGGCTCTTGGGACTATTAATTTTTTTTGGCGGGGGAGTGTAGACTTGAAGTATTAATGCCAGAGCGTCTCCTACACTTGCCCATTCAGGTTTGCTCTCCTTACCCTTGCTTCAGGGACTTGACAGAAGAGGAACTCATGATGCTGTCATACTGGCAAACTGCAGGCCCCTCCCTGTGTCCTTCTGAGTAGACTATTGCTAGAGTAACCTCAGTAGGTTTGAATGTTTAGTTGATCTAGAGGGTATTATAGTAGTATAATTCTATAGTTTTAAATTTTCTTTTCAAAGTGGGAAAGTAGTATTTTAACTTTATACTAGTGAATTGACTAACTTTATATTAGTTAATTCATGAACTCAGTTTTATTAGTGCTTTGGAAAGAATCGGGGCACATGGCGTTTAGTTCTAGTTTTTTAACAATTGATTATGTTACCTTGGACAAGTCACTGAATCTCTCTGAAACTCAAGTTTTTCTAATTAGTAGGTAAGAACTTTGATGTCGTTTCTGATATTTCTTCCAACTCTAAATCCTATAGTTCTCTGATTCTCATATCATCATACGTTTACTTTGATCTTCTTTTATAGAAGCTTTCCAGATTTCTTTTAGCCTGCCAGATGATCAGACAGTTGGAAGCCGAAGGTGCTATAGTGTACATTTTTCCAAATTAAGGTTATGGAAACGCTGTCCCATTATAGCTGTGTCATTCCAAAACAAACATCCACTGCCTATGCAATTGAATTTAAAGACTTGAACGTTTAGAGGGAAAAAGCCATTAGAATGCAAGTTTGGAAAGCTTTTGATTATTTAAAAAATTTATCTCAACTTTCATTTATAGGTTGTGAACTGGCTTGAAGGGCCTGGATCAGAACAACTAAGAGCCCAGTGGGGGATTGGTGACTCCATTAGGGCTTCCCAGGCCCTACAGCAGAAGCATGAAGAGATTGAGAGCCAACACAGTGTGAGAGGCATTTTCCTTTGCAAGTTACAGTGCTCTTATGACATGCAGACTTAGTAGCATATGTGGTGCTAAGTTACAAGTTACTATGAATCTTGGTATAAGGGCATCAAGTACAGTATGTTAAATGCTTAGGGCTCATAAAGTACATGTGACCACTTAGTAAGTATTCATTAGGAGATTAGTTATAATCTCCAATACAGTTTAATTATATTTTTATAGAAGCATAATATGTATGAAATTTTAAAGCTACAGTGAGAGAAAAAATTGGTATAATAAGATTTGTAGTTATCTAAAGATGGTACATATATAGTTCTTATCCTTTTTATAATTACTACTTAGAAAAGACATGAAATCTGATAATTGAAAATGTGTGTATTTTCTGTATTTCACGGGTTCCAACATACTAAGTTCTTTTATGCTGAAAAATCCATATTCAATAATTTATACTTAACTTACAACAACTGTTTCTGAGGATATAATCTTTTGATTCTCATGGTATTTTTTAAATAATGCTTTTTTAAT
This sequence comes from Otolemur garnettii, assembly GCF_000181295.1. NCBI lineage: Eukaryota > Metazoa > Chordata > Mammalia > Primates > Galagidae > Otolemur > Otolemur garnettii. The sequence continues at coordinate 7,345,160 of NW_003852443.1, forward strand.
GTAGACTATGATTAATTTGAACCTGGTGGATTGTTCTGGAGCATGTCATAGTAGTATCATATCATATCATATAATATAGTAAAATTTGTTCCTCTGTTCAATTCCTAAAAACAGTATTTGCATAAGAACATTATAGACTTCACATATAAGAGGATTTAGTTGTTAAAATATCCCAAAAGTTCTACTAGTAGGGTGCATGACACATAAGGATCCTAAAGACGATATTTATATTTTGTTACTTTTAAAAGATGCTAAGAGAAATTATTATAATTAGAAATTGGATTATATACATACTGTGCTATTTATATGTATAAAATACACAAAGGAATTGAAAAGTACATTTTACATAATAGTATGGATGAAATTACAGGTGGTATATAATAGTGATTCCTGTGTTTTGTTGTTTTGTGTTTTTAATATATTTCCAAGGTTTTTAAAATGAACTTAAGGAAACATTGAGTATGGGTGGCCCATATGCTTAGGCATACTATAACATGGAATCAGTATACAGAATTTTTTAATTGAAAAGGACCTTATAGATTATTCTAACCCACCACTTTATTCTAGAGATGAAGAAACTGCGACACTACATTTTTTGATCACTGAGTAGCTGGACTATGGTTGAAACACAGATCTCTTCTTATTGGTGGGATCCAGGGACATGCTTAAGATAGAGCTTTTATTTTTCACTCTTACACTCTTAATGCTTGAGGCGTGTGTACGTGTCTGTTGACATCTGCGTTCATAGACATCTCCCCAAAGAAAGGAATCACGATGGCTGCTCATGGACTTCATTTCTTTAAATCCTATGTGGTATTTGGGATTGGTTTCAAAATTGAGAAGGAGGGACAGTATAGATGAAACAGGATTGACCAGGAGTTTATAATTATTGAAACTGGATGATTTATAGGGGTTCATTATTCACTAATCTTTCTACTCTTGAATATGGTAGAAATTCACCCTAAAAAGTTTAAAAAGATGATTGTACTTATTTCAGCCAATAGATGGCACTACATTGTCACCTTGAGGATAGGTTGGTTTGCTGCTGAATGAATGTAATAGCTAATGGTATATAAGATATTCTAATATTTCATCTAAACCTTTCTCTTCTCTTCATAAATAAAAGTCAATAGTTTAAAGAATTTATTAAAATCGTTCCATTGGAAATTATAATGACAAATTTCTAGTATTGACAGCTAATTAAGGGTTGGATTTGGGAAGATTCCTAACATACCATTTTGTATTAAAACACAATGTCAAGTGTTAAATTTTAGGTTCTACATAAAAGCATAATGTAGATATAAAGCTATAAACCCCAAATTTCTTAGGATATCAACTACAAATACAGAGAAAGATGAAAAGTCTACTAATATATAATTTTTGTCAAGGATTACAAATGTATTTGGCTTTTAAATACAACACAGCAGAAAAAATATTAAGCTACATGGAAATGAATGTAGTAGCTGACAAGTAATTTAAAGGTATTTTTTCTCAGCGATAAGTCTGATTTTATCTTTTTGGTGGAGGGAAGTGTATGGTAGGAAAAACACGTGATAGGAATATGCAGCCAAAACTGTCAGTATCCCGCCATCCCACTTCTGGTCTCCAGAGTGACCGCCCGCTGGTGTATTGTGCCTTGAGTAAGCAGCAGAACAACAGTGGTCTACATGACAAGTCAACACCCATTTCTCCCTGATATCTATTCTAAGTATAATCAATTGGGTTGACTGCCCGAGTGAGTTGGCAGTATCTCCTCCTAAATAGAGATTTCTGTCTCATGGTATGAAGCACAAATACTCATCATTTCACCAACTGTGTATCACCACAAATTTATATGTGATTACGGTGTCAGTCCTCATTGCTCTGTCCCTAAATGTGAACCTTCAGACTCATTGCTGACCATCTTAATCCAAATCCCAAATCTTGGTGGTGTTGTTTTATTTTGCTATAAAATAATCATTTTCTACATAGTTAAATATACATAAGATATGTGAGAGATAGACCAGAGGATGGCCAGGAATGAATTGAATACAGCCTGTTCACCTAAGATTTTGTGTACATTCTACGTTCTACTCTCTAGGAAGAGACATTTTGATGAGTTTTAAATATATACAGATGTGTAAGCAAGATTTTCCCCTGACACCCCAGGGTGACGAATTAATTATTTGCAGCACCCTCAATCAGTAATATCAATGTCTCTAGTTTCACGTGTTAATTTCTTGAGATAGACTAGTCCTTACATTATAGTGACATACCTGGTTAGGTTGTTAGATCTTTTATTTTACGAATTCAAACCAGGAAAGAAAGCAGCTCTCAGTGGTGGTTCTTAGTGGCTCAAGAGTCATCGGAGGTGCTTATTAAAATGCATATTTCAGGGCCTCACCCTCGGAGACTTTGATTTAGTAGCTCAGAGGTGGAGCTTAGGCATTTTTTTTTTTTTTTATCTTAAGACAGTGGCTCACTTTGTCGCCCTCTATAGAGTGCTATGGCATCACATCTCACAGCAACCTCCAGCTCTTGGGCTTAGGCGAGTTTCTTGCCTCAGCCTCCCGAGTAGCTGGGACTACAGGCACCCACAACAGTGCTTGGCTATTTCTTTGTTGTTGCAGTTTGGCCGGGGCTGGGTTGGAACCCACCACCCTTGTATATGGGACCAGCACCCTATCCACTGAGCCACAGGTGCCGCCCTAACTTAGGCATTTTTAATAAGTACCCCAGATGGTCTGGTGTGGGTAATTTTCCCTGAGAAATGCTATCCTAGGGCTTTAATTCTTTAGTTTACTACTTTTCTTAGAATCATTGCTGTTAATTCTTCAGAAATTTGGATCTATTTATTTAGAGCATTAACAAGTCATAAGTACTATAAGTAAGACAGTGAAATCCTTTTCTGTTTCAGAACATGACAGTGATAATTTTTTTCAGGTAATATTTTCTACTTCAAAAGTCCATTAACGATTATGCTAACTATATAGATTTAAAAGTATTTTATATATATTTATCTAATTAAATCTATCCAATAACCAATAAAATAAGCAAGGCAGCCATCATTGAACAAAGCAGGATTTTTCAACCTCAGCACTATTGCCATTCTGGGCTGGAGAAGCCTTTGTTATCGGAACTGTTCTGTGCCTTTGGCAGCATCACTGGCCTCTATTTACTAGATGCAGTGGCATTTCTCCCCAGTTATGATGACCAAAAATGTCTCAGACCTTGCCAAATGTTTCTTGGAGGGCAAAACCACCCATTGCCTACTTAACGAAATATCAGTAAATCAAGTGCCGAGTACGTTTCATGCATTCATTCAACACATGTGAATTGAGCACACACTTTATGTCACATGTTGCTCCGGGCTCTGACAATATAGTATCACATGAAATTGGCATTTAAGTTGGGGAGACAGGGAGGGGAGAGCAATATAAGTGTGACTTTTCAGAAAGGCCTCTCTGAGGACACGATATTTAATCACAAACCTTAGAATGAGGTGAAGGAGTAATCCAAGCAAAGGACAATTCAGGTAGAGGACACAGCAGTAGAAACACCCCAAGGCAGGGACAGGATTGAAGAACAGCAAGAATGTCAGTGTTGCCGGAGTGTAGTGAGCAAGGTAGAGCCACAGAAGAGAAAGTGGAGAAGGAGTCAGAGCCAAGACCAGTGATGCCTGTTTAGCCCGTGAACAGGAACGTGAAGTTTATTGTAAATGCTACGTGAAGTCATTGGAGGGGTGTTTGAGCAGAGAACGGATTTTTATGTTTACAAAAATTACTGGCTGATGTGTGGAGAATAGGGGATGAGGACAAGCAGTGACAGTGGAAGGCAGGAGGCTGATAGAATAGACTCAGTAGAAGTAAAGAAAACCGACGGACACTCACAGGGCTCACCCAGTGAGACTTGCTCATGGGAGAATTAGGCTATTGGCTTAGCAAGTGTGAAGATGGGGAAGACTGGGAGAAAAGCTGGTTGGGAGAATGGAGAATCAATTATTTCAGGTAACAGATTAAATTTTATGTACCTAATAGTTATCCAGGTGAAGATGGCTAGTAGGCAGCTGGGAATTAGTATCTGGGGTTCAAGAGAGGGGTTGAAGTTGAGGATATTAATTAACTTATTAATTAGTAGCCTGTGGCTGCTACGTAAAGGCATAAGACTGGATAAAGTTATATCCAGCTGAGTATCACTTTAGAAGAAAGGAGAGCCTCTGAAAAACAGGACCCTGGGTCAATGTACATGTAAAGGGCAAGAAGAGGAAGGTTAGAAGAAGCTTTTGTGTCCCGGAAAACAAGTGAAAAGGGCATTTCAAAGAGGAGCAAGTGCTCACTGATGCTAAATGCAGCTGAGGTCCAATGAGATAGAGACTGAAACCTGACCACTGGATTTGGCAAAGTGAACTTGTAGGTGAACTTGAAAAAACTTGTTTCACAGTGGAGGAAGGACAAAATCCTAATTAAAATAGATTAAAAAGAGAATGAAAAGCAAAGAATGAGTACCGAGAATTCCTATAAAAGAGGTTTTTTTTTTTTTAAATTAAGGTTTAACTTCAACATAGTAAATGTACACATATTAAGTGTATATTTTATTGTTTAATATGTTATAGCTTCTTATGTGCTGGTAGGAATGATCCAGTTGAAAAAGAAAAATTGATGGGAGAGAGAGAAGATAATTAGAAGAGCAGAGCTTTGTGTGAGGAACAGAAGATAAGATATAATATACAAGCAGAGAGGCTGGCCTTAAAAATAGGGACAGGTCACCCATTATTACCTAGTGAGGACAGAGCATAGGGGTACAGAAGAAGGGGTGTTCATACATTTATTGGTGGGAAAGCAAGAGAGTTCTCATCTGATTGCTTCCCAATGAATCAAGAAATAAGATCTGATTAGCCAGGCGTTGTAGCAGTTACCTCTAGTCCCATCTATTTGGGAGGCTGAGGCAAGAGAACCGCTTAAGCCCAAGAGTTTGAGGTTGCTGTGAACTATGATGCCATAGCACTCTACTGAAGGTGGCATAATGAGACTCTGTCTCCAAAAAAAAAGAAAGAAGAAGAAAAGGAAGGAAGGAGGGAGGGAGGGAAGGAGGGAAGAAAGGAGGGGGGGGGAAGAAGGAAGGAGAGAAAAAAAGAAATAAGATCTTTAGCTGAGAGTGAAGAGATGAATATTAAGTTGGAGATTTAAGGAATAAAAAAATAATAATAATCCCGTGGGAAAGTGAATTTTAACCAGAGAAATAAAAGGATTACCAAAGACCCATTTGAGTTTATTTAGTTACAGATTTAAAAAGAGACTCATCCAGATGGTTGATTTTATCTAGCCATGTTCTGCTCTCTGGTATAGGTATAGGCAGAGAAACCAGGTTTGAGGTTTGGGCAGGTAAATCTGATGGAAGGCAGGCAAGCAGGGAACAGGCATAGGTTGTGTGGTAGGAGGTGCTTACAGACTTTGACCCAGGCTGGAAGTGAGGACATGGGCTCTCACGTGCTGGACAGTAAAGCATGCTGAGGTCAGTAGAGTGGTGGACTCCATGGTTCTGGGTATGAGCATATTCACAGAGGTGAGTGGAGGAGTCAGGCCCTGGTGGTCAGAGAATGGGATTCATGAAACTGAGATTTTGGGAGCTCTATAGTAGTTTATGACAACAAGTTTTTATTGTCTATGGAGGAGGTTGCTGAGGTCAAATGAGGACAAAATGGTTGAAGTGAAGGAAGGAGCCAAGGAACTGGAATTCCAGGGTATTGGTGGAGGAGCCTGTACCAGGGCTGGAGCTCAGAGGAAGGCAGTGACCTTTGACGAACCCCTCTGGGGTGCAACAGGAAAAGCTGATCAACGTGATCCCACAGTGTGCACTTCAAAGGAGATATTGTATTTGAGAGGAGCAGGTAAGAAAGTGGTCTGGAAGCAGTAACGAGTAATGAGGTGACCATTAAACCCACCCTTCAGCTCATACTGTGTCAGGCAAGGAAACAAAACCCATCATCAGCTGATAGGGCTGCAGGTCTGTTTCTCTGAGGGTGGACAAATTTCACTCAGAGCAATAAAGAAAAAGGAGCATTTAGAGGCCAGGATGAGGTTATAGGGGATTTTGCTATTGGTAGGCTGTGAGGTCTAGGGATCACAGTGGAAGGATTTGGGGATTGAGGACTTTCATCCTCAATTTAAGTAATTATTACCTTAAAATTTTTGGATATATGTTAATTATTTATCTGGAGAAATTGTAAAATGTAATGTCCCCCAGGAAATAATTTGATTCCTAATTTACTTTGCACCGCTTTGATTACAGGAATGGTTTGCAGTATATGTGGAGCTTAATCAGCAAATTGCAGCCCTCTTGAATGCTGGGGATGAGGAAGATCTTGTGGAACTCAAGTCGCTGCAGCAACAGCTTAGTGATGTTTGTTACCGACAGGCCAGTCAGCTGGAATTTAGGCAAAATCTCTTACAAGCAGCTCTTGAATTTCATGGTGTTGCTCAAGATGTAAGTGTCTACTCTGATTGCTCTTCTTTTCTTCGAATTATCTGAATACTTATCTACACATAATTTTTGCAGGTTTGCATGCCTCCTAATTATTTTTCTGGAACAATAAAATAATTTGCTGGTGGGGGTAATGAGATAAAAATCTTTGATTTTTTTTAAACAAAATTTTACTTTTAAGTCTGTCTGCATGCAGTTAAACCTTTTACTGTCTAACTAGAGTGTTCCAAACTAGTAGATATCTTTCATTTAGACTGCTTCTCAGTGATTAAGCTTTATAACATAGATGGGAATGGAAGCATCAATGATACTTCGTATTCTGCTGACCCTCTACTTCTCTGTCTCCCTGGTGCATGCATCTGTGTGTTATGTCTTCCAGATAACATGTATCCTAATTATTCGTCCTCGTCTTTTAACAGCCTAGTCTTTTCAAGTGTAACTGTGATAACCTCATTAGATATAAACCTCATTAATCATTAAACACTTTAGATGCTGATTACATCAGGGTTATCTCTTTGGTGTCCCTCTGCTTTAGTTGTCTCAGCAGTTGGATGGCTTATTAGGGATGTTGTGCGTAGATGTAGCACCAGCTGATGGAGCATCGATTCAGCAAACTTTAAAACTGCTTGAAGAGAAGCTGAAAAGTGTTGGTAAGCAGATTTTAAAAATGCTGAAACATAAAAGGGTTTTTTTTTTTTTTTGTAAAATGTCATTACTATGTTAGACGATTAAGTCAACTTATATTGAACTAATTGTTGCAGGAAATATAGGAAAAAGTAATATAAAGAAGGTTTTATTCCCTCGAGGGGGTATATTTATGCTGAAAATGTTTTCACTGCTGGTTGGTCACTCCTCCCTTCGCTGGGCCTTTGCCCTCCTTGTTTACCCAGCTATATCTACAGGTGCTGTGTCTTGCATTTACTATGCACAGTTATTTGTAATGCATGCGTAAACTGTAATTAGCTGTGAAGTGTTCTGTGGTGAACCCTGTATGCCCCAAACTGTGTTTGATGCAATGATTTTTGTTGTTGCTATATCCTAACCTTGTGAAAAAAATAATAGTTTGGTTCTGTGCATTTGTTTCTTCAAACTAGGAATATTTGCCAGATTATATATATTCTCCAAGGGAAGAAGGGTCCAGTTATTTTAAGCTAGTTCTATCATTTGGCATCAAGGTCTTTAAAATTTCTCTACAGTAGGAAATATAATGAGTGAACTTCCTTAAGTCGGAAGATGAAAATGGAAAGAAGTGGGGGTCATAATAAGGAGGGGAGAAAACAGGAACGTAGCAGAAGCTGAAGACTTATAAAAAGTAGTGACACATGATTATGCCAGAATAATTAACTATTGGAAATAGAATCCTTTTGAAAAATTCTGTTTGTGTTGACCTTGCACTTGGTTGCAGCTTTTGTTAGTTTAACAGATAATATGCATAATGAATATTTAGTATTTAATATGCCAAATGAAATTTATTTTAAAATGTCAGGAGTTTTCTTGAGTCATACTTTCCCTTGAAAAAGAGAATTCCTATAAACATACCTAATTTGGAGTTTTATAAACAAATCTTAAATGTCATTTCCCATGGTGTATAAGCTGGACTGTACCTTTACTCATAATGTTCAGCGTCCTTTTACACTGATGAGGCATTACTTGAGTACTTTAAAATCTTATAAAGTGTATATGTTTTTAAACAAAATATTTGCCTCATTCTCCTAAGAGTTAGACCACATGAAAGCAGAAAGGGGAAAAAATAGAAAAATAGAAATGCTTACACTTTCTCTTTCAGCTTTCAGGATTTTTTTACAGTAATTTTTATTTACAGAAATTTGTCTTTTGAAAACTCCTTTTAAGGAGACTTTGACACAAGGGAGAGCTCTAGTTCAAGCCACATTCAAAAGGGTTTTACTGTTTGAAACGTGTGTAGGGCTTCATCCCAAGATAGTTTAATGTACAAAGCTGTTATATTTGGGATTCAAGAACAATATCTACTGAAATGATTTATTTGGGGCAGGGAAAGCACCTTAGTTGTTTAAGGGATTAACCTAATAACTTTTGTTGTAGATGTGGGATTGCAAGGTTTGCGTGAAAAAGGTCAAGGTCTCCTGGATCAGATCTCCAATCAGGCATCCTGGGCTTATGGAAAGGATGTAACCATTGAAAATAAAGAAAATGTGGACCACATACAAGGAGTGATGGAAGATATGCAACTTAGGAAACAAAGGCAAAGTTTAACTGTTAATGTTACTTTTTACCAAGATAGCATAATATTAATTAAAATGAAAAGCTACATAATTTATATTTTATGTACAAACTAAAAGTTCTTACCTGTTAAATAATAGGCATGTAGTAGGTTTCTGGTGGCTGTGACAATTATTATTGTACTAGCAGATGACAGTTTGTTCAATTGATGGGTACTTTTCCCCTTTCACTTGGTAGTAAAAATCTCAGTTATACTCAGGTACTTCACATTCCATCCCCATGTGGTAGCCTTTGTCTCTGCTCTACTTTAAGAATATCTTTCTGGAGAATTTTGATTTTCCATCTTCATTAATTTGAGAGTTGTTCTTCTATGCATCATCCACACTGATCTATTTCTTCATCTGAATTTCTATATAGTGTCACACTTCCATTTTTCTCTTATTTGCTGTAGAAGGATTAGACAGTGGACCAATGATGTTTAATTTCATTTGATATAGAACTACAAATTTAAAATATTCTTTGAAAATTCAATTCACCACAGCAACTGGGAAGTGTTTAGAAAGTAGAGGATTAAAATTATGTATGTATACACAATCCAGCATGGTTATATGAAAATTTGCGTACTTAGAAATGTTAAAAGCATCAGCAAAACTTCACAGAAATCTCCCCCCGCCCCGGTATCACAAAAGAAAATGGTCAGAGGCAGAAGTCCCTTTTCTCCGTAGAGGATGAGAGCACTCTGCCTCTTATCAAAGCCAGTGTTTCCCTGATTCCAGTGATTCTGGTCACCCTCCTATCTCTTCACTTCATCACCTCCCATTCTCTACTTTGATCCTTGCCTTTCTCTTAAATGCTTATATCTCTCCTCTTTAAAAAAATTCATTCACATTCATGTACTTTCCTCTTAAACTCTTTGTCTTCTACTGTTAGACTTTTTCTTCCCTACAACTAATTCATAAGAAGGTTTACCCTGTATTCATACTACTTCCCCACCTCCTCCTCCAATTTACTTTTTTTTGAGTCTCACTATGTTACCCTTGGTAGATTGCCACGGCATCACAGCTCACAGCAACCTCAAACTCTTGGGCTTAAGCAGTTCTCTTGCCTCAGCCTCCCAAGTAGCTAGTGCTACAGGTACCCAGCACAAGGCCCAGCTATTTTGTTGTTGTTGTTGTTGTTGTTGTTGTTGTTGTTGTCATTGTTGTTTAGCAGGCCCAGGCTAGGTTCATACCCGCCAGCCCTGCAGTATGTGGCCGGCGCCCTAACCACTTAGCTGTGGGTACCGAGCCTCCAATTTACTTTTGAACCCTCTTCAGCCTGACTTTGCCCTCACTATTTCACTCCATTTGCTCTTACTGGTATTAACCAGTAACTTTGCAATTGCCATATGTAATAAATACTGGATCTTACTCAAAATCCAGGAAATACTTTCAGTCCTGACTTGTTTCACTTAGATTATTGTTGGACATGACCGACATTTTCTTTCTGGCTCCCAGACAGCCTTGCCTTCCTTGAAAACACCCTCATGATCCTTCTCCTGGCACTCTGCTTTTTCTTGGTTGTCTTCACTGATCTCCTGGCCCCTAGCTAAAGTCACTGCTTCCTGAGTTTGTTCTGAGTCTTACTTCTCTTCTTTTTATGTCCTCCCTGCTCAGTGTCACAACTTTAACGACCTCCTTTAGTGTGGTCATGGTTTAGTAGTTGTGGCTTTTACCATGACGCTGCTCCTGCACTCCAAACCCCTAATTCCAATTGCCTCTTGAGTATTTCCTGCTGGATGCCCCAGTACGGCTTACCTGGTATATCCAGACTGGAATTGTTTCTTGCTCTTCTCTTTTAATTTCCTATCTTTGTTAAAGTTACTATCAGCTACCAAGCTTGGGATTTATGCTAAAATACTTCACCTTGCTTATCCCTTACAGCCCAATCAAATGTTCACATTCTGCTCTCTGAATCTCAAACGTTTCTTTGTTGAGGCTCTTCCTTTTATCTGCCTCTGGCCTTGCTGCTCTCCAGCTGTTGTATACAAGAATAATCTTTGTCAAGTACAAAGATTGTGTGACGCCTCATACAGTGACCTCCTGTTTTCTCAGATGAAGTCCAGTCTCCGTGCAATAATGCAGGAGACTCTTTGTAATCCAGTCCTGCATAACCTTAACCTCTGTAACCTTCCCACAAAATCACACACTTGTTTTTAGTTTTCTAAAATACATCATACTCTTTCACGAATCTACAGCTAATACTTGCTCATTCTCTGCTTAGTGGATTCTTAATTCTTTAAGATTCAGGGATACTTATCTGAGGAAGCCTTTTTGGATTTTGAAAGCATCAGTCACTTGCTCCTCTCTGCTTCCATGAAACCTTTTACATAGTTCCATAGTAACACTTCTTACACTGTTTGTTTGAAAGTCTATCTCCCCAAATGGGAGTATCTTGATAGTAGAGACCTCTATCTTGTTTTTTCCCCAGAACACTATCCAGTACCTGACACATGGTGTGTTGAATACAGTTTATATATCATATCATATGATATTATCTTCATCATTAAAGGGTCGTACATTGCTTTTTAGTTTTACATTTTATAAATAATTCTCATCATCACTTCCCTTCAGTCCACTATGGAATTACTTTAACCAAGTTACATTTTAACATTGATATGACTTTTTATTGAGAGCATCTTTATTTAAAAGATGTCATGTGATAACTACTTCTGTACCGTTACTAAGCTTTATGTAACGGCATTACCTGTAGTAGAGCCCAGTGCCTGCTGGGTACGTTGTTATTTTTAATTGGGACTGCAGTGGGAGTCCCTCCTCCAACCTGCAGTACCTGGAGTTACTTGGGAAGGAAGTGGACCAGAGCCAGTTAAGTCAAATCACCTTAAAAATTTAATCTGTATATTATCCAAGCAGACCACAGTGAAATTAAAAAGTTGCATTTTTCTCCTAAAAAGATGAGTATTTTTTAATGGAGAATTAAATATTATTGTAGATTTCATGATATAATGAGAAGTATTTAGGTTTTAAAAAATTCCTTGAAATATCATCCTCTAAATTAGAAACTTTACATCTGTGCCTTTGAAACTTGTTTAATGCTAATTGGCAACGGAGGTTTCTCTGGGTTTTAGCGTGCGATTGCGTTTATACTTTGCTTCAATATTTTACAGAGTACGTGCTATCCTCAGGAGGGTTTGTCATTCAGTATAATTCAGGTATTGTGAGGTTTTGATGTAACATAGTTATAGATACTTATCAAATTCTTACATATCAATACAAAATAGTTTCTATCTCTGTAGTAGAGGACTAAGTATTTTAGTGTACCATAAAATGTGGGCCAGACAATGACATTGTGATAATAATCAACAAAACTGAATTAATGAAGTAAATTTATGTTTGGGTTTGTTAGATGTGAAGATATGGTAGACGTGCGAAGGTTAAAGATGCTGCAGATGGTGCAGTTATTTAAATGTGAAGAAGATGCTGCCCAGGTAAGGACCACATGGCCATACTATGTAGTTATCTTTTCTTAGAAGATTGATTTCATTTAACTGCAAACAAAAGTATATTTTTGATGTTCCTAAGAAAGCAAATTCATTAAGTCAGATTCTGTAATATAATAGTTTATCCTATTGAAGAATAAATTTGGGATTCCCAACTAGTTGACTTATCCTGTCAGTGAAATTCTCTGTTGAGCTAGAGATGGAGATTATTGTTACTAAGTTGTCAGTTAAGTCCCAGGACAAAGTGTTGTGTAGTACATTGCTTTTTTAACCCACAAGAGAGTTTTAATGCCAGATAAATAATTTGATGTCTTTGTGTAGTTAGGATATGAGAACGTCCGTTTAGTTTGATATGCATATAGAGGAAATTAATGATCTTCAAATGGTAAAACGTATCTAATGAGATCACAAGAGATTTATATTGTAGAAATACATGATCTTCTGTGATACTAATTTTTAAAAAGTACTGCTTTTTAGTAAGTTTTGCCTTTAAATTTTGAGGAGCAATAGAAGGCATAATTTATTTATTTTGGCATTGAATGAAATGAGCTACTTAGAACTTAGGTACTAATTGACAGATTGATTATTCACATGATAGCAATCTTTGTATAAATATGACCTATTGATATAGTAAGTGAAGATATGAATCCAGCGTTATTGTTACATATTTTCATTTAGGCTGTGGAATGGCTAAGTGAACTTCTGGACGCTCTACTTAAGACCCACATCAGACTGGGTGATGATGCTCAAGAAACGAAAGTTTTGCTGGAAAAGCATAGAAAGTTTGTTGATGTTGCACAGGTGCAGAACTGGTTATCTTCCTTTTCTACAAGCTCCCTGTTTGAATAGCTTTCTGCATGATTATAATGTAACTTTACCTTCCAAGGTCCAAGAAGGTCTGTTTTGTTATTCCAGATATATCACAGAAATTAGAACATGTCAGCTGGTGTATCAAAACTAGCCTGCTTAAACTTGTGAGAGTTTATATTTCCCCCAAATGCAGGTTCTATATGCTTCTTCTGCTTTATGTCATATATTATGGCACTCTTTTTAGGCAATCCAACTGTTCGTTCACAGACATAAATGAGAAATATATGTTAATATCAGTAAATTAGAAATCCCACTTTCTGCATCTTACTGGTATTAACATGATACAGAAATTATTTTATGGTGAAAAGTATCTTAATTTATTTCACCTAATAATTGAGTTCATATTGTAACAGTGGTGGTTTCCTATATGGAATATAAAGTACCTAATTTCACCCACTTGTTTTGATTAATTAGTGACTAGATATTCTTTTTAGCCAGTGAAATTTAGAAGACTGAGATGGAGAAAACAGAATAAGAGGGAAAAGCCTAACGAGAAAGAAACTTACTATAAACTAAAAGTATTTCTTCCCCTTTCTTATTCATGCATGCAGACAGTTTGCAATAATAAATACACACTGATTTCTAGTAGGGTCACTTAATTACCACCACAGTCCTCCTGCACACCTTTCCCATCCTTCTCTTTAGGACTCTGCCATTATAATTTCATCTTTGCTCTTTCTTTTTTAGAGCACTTATGATTACGGGAGGCAGTTGCTGCAGGCCACAGTTGTGTTGTGCCAGTCTTTGCGCTGCACTTCTCGGTCATCTGGGGATACGCTTCCTCGACTGAACAGAGTATGGAAACAGTTTACAATAGCATCTGAAGAGAGAGTGCATAGGTTGGAAATGGCTATTGCATTTCACTCCAATGCTGAAAAGGTTTGCTTTTTTTTTTTGGAGATGTATTCTCAATAGTATTTATTATGTACATTTGAAATATGTTGATTTTAAGAATGTAATTACATGACTAATCTCTTTTTCAGTATTTATGTTAGTTCCATTTTTAAAGGTTGCGTAGATTATAATATACTGTCTGAGAGAGTTCAATTAAATTTTCCTAATCCACACCAGTGCTGGAGTACTGTCGTTGGAGAGTCCGGAACCACTGGGAGGTCCTCTCTTTACACTACTTCTCTCCTTATGTCTCTCCTGAAACCTAATGTTCAGCGTGTCCCCTCTGTTCTATAGACGATCATGACTTCAATCTTTTTCATTATGCCAGAAAAGGAAACTTTGCTTTGGCAACTACTACTAACTGTCAAAAAAATTTTTAAAGGTAATTTTATAATTTAAAGTGGAGACATAAAAGAATGAGAATGAGGATAAAATTCTTTTCTATGTATTATCTATAAAGATTCATTTTAGAATTTTTATTCTAAAGAGCCATCAATTCCAAAAACCAAAAGTAAAATATTTAGTGTTAGTTTGGCATATTTTTAATAGAACATTTTTCTTACTCTTCCCTGTAAAAATTTATTGCATCCGAGCCTTAAGTTTCCATTCAGAGGGGAAACTTATTATGTAGTTAACTTTGCTGTGGTCCTTCTAATGAAAGTTTATATACAGGGCATGTACAGTATACTTTTTTAAGATATGACAAACATAAGCTGTAAGTGTGATAGCCTGGTCTGTAGAATAGAAAGAACTAGTGTTCCAAGAAATGTCGATAATGTCTGTTTATGAAATAGATCCTTTGGAAAGCGTCCACAGTGAACTCTTTCTTACCTGTCCACTGAACCTACAGATGAGTGTTTGGCTGAAATGGGCCTAATGATGATGAGTGAAAGCATGCAAAATGGCATCACTTGTTTACCCACTGACTGTTTCAATGGAATTTTTTTATTATAAAGTATACTATTAACATAAAAATGTATTCAGACCATAGGTGTTCTGCTTGGTGAAATTACACAGGTGAAAGTGAATACCTGGGTATTTGGTGTTCTCTTCACACAACAAAACATTACCAGCACCCCAGAAACTCCCCCTTCCTCTGGCAGTCACAGTATTGCTCCTCCCCACCATCAAACAGTGACCATTAACTCAAATTTTAGCACCACTGGTAACTTTTTAGGACGCAACTTTTAAAATCTACCTGCAAGAATGTGTTCCAACTCAATCCAGGTTAATAGAAAAGATGTGAAGTCTCCATCGCTTTTTAATAGCTGAATAGTACCCTCAATCCTAAATCCCAAACAAGAAAAATAAAAAATAAAATTCAAAAAGTTAAAAAAAATCTAACTGCAAGGACATTTTAAAATCTAGACCTCTTTAATAGGTTTTATCAGAATTAGGATGGTTGAGAGTTTTTAACACTTCAGCTTTTTTCTGCTACCTGGCCTTTTTTTTGCTTATAATTTTATTAAGGTTATTTTACTGTGCAAACCTATGTAAAGCCCCTTGTTGTCAGATATTAATTTCCTTATGACAGTCTTCTATTTTATACATATTTAGTATAAATATACCTATAAGCAAATTATATAGTATAAATATTAGGAAAATATCTAAATTAAATCTTGAGTTTTAAAATACAAAAATAATTTATTTATTAGCAGGGCTGAAATAAACATGATTTAATTAAGTGAAGTATAATGCAAAAATAAATACTTCTTTTCCATTTCCCTCTCCCAAATTTTGCAATACTGTCTTGTAGTTAAATTTAATTGGTAATAGTTAAGGGGGAGAGAATAGTGTCTCACCAAGGACTGTAGCACTTCCTGTATCTGAAGCTGACTGTTTTACACCAGTTAGGTCAGTAGATCAGTTGTTCAATGCAGTGTCTACCTAAGTCTGCACATCAGTTACGTGTTTGTACCCTTAAGGATATGTTATTTTTTATTTATGTTTGGTGTCTATAAGCTCCTTGAGATAGAATCTATCCTTCATTCACATTTCAAGCTGCTTAATTAAATATAAAATGTTCAATAAATGGTTACTGATGAGTGAAAGAATAATTAAACTTATTTTCCAAATAGAAGTTTATTTTTTTTTCCTTGGAAATCACCATAGACCTTTTTGTACTGTAATGACGTATTGTCAGTAGGGATGCTGTATTTCATTTTGTTTGAATTTCTTGAGCCAACTTTGCCAGTAAGGGATCAACCATGTACAGTGATATACGTACGTAAAGATGCTAAGAAAAAGCAAACCATTCAGTCTACTAAATTTGCATGTGCCTGATTCCCTTTCTGTCTCCTGATGATATTCCCAGATTTTGCAAGACTGTCCAGAAGAGCCTGAAGCTATTAATGATGAGGAGCAATTTGATGAAATTGAAGCAGTTGGCAAATCACTTTTGGATAGATTAACTGTTCCTGTAGTTTATCCTGATGGGTATGGTGCTTGTTCTTATGATTTTATGTTCTTATCAGTGTAGTCTTAAAGTCATTAAGAACGGATATCTGTTCTTTAAAAAACCAAGTAAATTAGCTTTGGTCTATATCTTTAATTTCCACAAATTGGTTTAAATGAAAAGAAATATAAATAGCTCTTCGTAGTAGTGACAGTTGGTACTTGCTGACATCAGATATGTTACTTCTTGACAGCTTGTTGCAGAAGAATGATCACTGAGTAGATTGAAACACTTGGTTCTAGCCTAGGCTGTGACGATAAGGAACAGTGTGACTTAGGGCTTCCTTCAGCAAAGGGAAGGGGAAAGGAGGGGGCTGTTGTTCAGTGAGCTCATAATAGATGCCAAGCACCTTCAGTTACTTTTGATCAAGAAGGACTAGGTCAGTATGATTTTCCTGTTTTACAAGTAAAGAAAGTGAGGCTTAGAGAGATGAAGTAAGTTGCTTAGAAGTTTACAGCTTCTGTGTGTTAGAGTTAGGACGCAGTCTCAGGTTTGTTTGGCTCCAGATCCGTTCTCTTTTCACTGTGCTATATGACACCCTAACTTCTTCATGTGTAAAAGAATGGGGTCCTGATTGCCTTGTTCCTTTCCATTTCAAATAATCGATGACAAAAATATGAAATAACCCAATGTAAAATAAGTAGATCAGGAGAAGAATCAGGAAGAGCTTTATCCCTGGTGATATAGACCTTCTCAGTGAAAATAATTTAGAGGTGATCCAGAAGATACTCAATCCAAACCAAACCACTGAATAAAAATATAAATCTGTTGTGCTGTACTGTGATGAAGGAAGTCAGATTCCAGAGCCACCTGCTTCAGCTCCACCAGTAACCAGGTGTGACACCTTGGGCACGCCACTTAACTCCTCTAGATGACTTTCTTCATCTAAAAACAGAGATGTAATAGGCGTACCTCCTCAGGTTTCAGGTGTGGGGGAATGACCTGAGCTAACGGTCCGTAATGTTCTTGAAACAGATCTGACACAGAAGATGCTGTGCTACTACTGTGTCAGGACCTTCCTTCCAGGGATTGTTTGGGAATGATATTGAAAAGATAGCATTTCCTTCCCTTCAAGAAGATCATTCATGGTCTGCACTTAGGTAATCTCAAATCATGCATAAACTTGAATAATCAGAAATAGCCTAAAGTTATACACACACACACACACACACACACACCCCTGCAATAAAAGAGAACAAAATTTAGTTAGTAACCACATATAGGACCTGGAAAAATTTAGTTAGTAACCATATTATAGGACCTGGTTGTTCCATGCCAGGATCCCTCACCTCCTTCTCCCCCCATTTCCACGTTTCACAGCTGGCCGTCTCATAGTCAGCCTCCCATTCTGCCCAGCTCAGCCTGGGAACATCTCTCTGGTCCTTCTGCTTGGGCTTCTCTTTCTGAGCTCCACAGATAGCTCACATCTCATTTCCTCATCTTTTTAAGAGGAAAGAATAAGTACTGTATATTCAAATTTCACAAACACTCTCCTTTAATATTCAGAATTGTTATTTTATTCCATTTTATACTCATGTTAAAATTTATATCTATTTTGGGCATTTTGGTAAGTTAAGTATTTCTCAAAGGCATGTATATTGTTTTCATAATTGTTAATATAATAATCTGCTTATATAAAGTTTGGCTGACAGATTCTATAGATTTATGTTTTACATATTGTCCTGATAAAATAAATTAATGGTCTCTCAGGATTCATTGTTTTAAAGATCCCAGTTCAAATCTTGGTTTTTCTACTGTGTGACCAAGCTGCACATTTAACTTTCTAGGCCTTAGTTTTTTGATCTAAAAAAATGAAGAGGTTAATCAGATAATTTCCAAGAGCAATTCCAGTTCGAAAAGATTCTGTGAGTTTGAATATAGTTGTCTTTCTCAATGGAATAAAATAAAATTATTTTTTCTATTAATATACCAAACAGCATCTTAACATTAAAAAGAGTATGTAATTTACTTCCCAGCTCCCCTAAGCAATTGGAGGGGCCCTTAGCACATGTACAAATTTTGTGTATGCTTACAGACCCCAAACTAAAAAGCAAAGTATCTCCAATTTTGCATTCTTTGGTTTATTGAGATTACCAGAAATACACTTGACATGATGTTTACACCACTAATATATTTCTCATCATGGCTTAACGTATTTTATGACATTTAAAAAATACTTTTCCTACTGGATTACAATTCAAAGATAAAAAAGTATGTCTGTGAATGAACTAACATTTTCACACTGTCTCATATATGTGCTTTCTTATGTTAATCTTTACTTCCATTTACATTCGATGCAGGTCACAGGTTTGTATTAATACAGGGTTTGTCTGTGTTTTTTGATTTTAGAACCGAGCAATATTTTGGGAGTCCAAGTGACATGGCTTCTACTGCAGAACACATCAGAGACAGGATGAAACTAGTTAGTCTCAAAAGGCAGCAGCTGAGACATCCTGAAATGGTGACCTCAGACAGCTAATAGCCACCAGCTTCCCCCAGATCTGCAGTTCACATCCTGCATGTCGTCGGCCTCCTACAGCATTAGTCACAGTCCATTACGATGCATTTCACAGCCAGGATAAGCCTCATTTCTTTTCACGACACATTTCTCTCTACATGTTAACACCTTGCAGCTACCAAGGCATAATTATTTAACATGCTTTGAGACCATAGACTCCCATGTATCTTAAAAGAAGGAACTATAAAACATTGCACTGAAAACTTAGATTAAAGCTTTACCTGACCTGTCAGTTTGTAGACCAACAACTGATAATAAGCTTTGAATGGTGCTAATAAGAGTTTAGGAATTCTCTAACAGAAATGGTTGCCCTTCCTCCCCAGGTGATGCGGTAAACTTAGACTGTAGTTAAACTGTTATTAGTAGACAGTGGTGTCCTCCACATTTTACTTTGTAATTTTTCTTCAGAATTGATTGTTTTTATTGTGTCAATATGGAGAAAACCCTTCAGATCTTTGATATATCATATTCATTAAAAGACATTTTCCTATTTGTATTGATAATGTATTAAAAGTTGTCTGTGCTTAATAAAAGGATTCTTTAAACATCTTATTTAATTTGGTAGTTATATCCTATTTCTAAACATGAGTGCCTTATTTAAAAGGGCATTCTTAGGATTGTGAGGATGGTTTAATATTTGTTTTTTCATGGTGGTTGCATGTATTTTTAGCCAGGAAATTCATATGTAAGCATGTGTATATAATAAATAAGCATGTTTCATTAAGAAAAATAATCGTGAAGAACAATTTAGATGTTTAAGAACTTATTAATAATGGAATCCTATTTCTGATTTCTCTCTTCAACTTGAAAACTATTATCAAAATTATTAACTACCCTGAAGATTTTTGGTCTTTGGGGGAGGAAGGCTAAGGAAGAAGGCAAACATAATTACTTCAGTGTAATCCTTTATAGCAGAAGAATCTTTCTGGTACTAAAATAGCATTTGTTAATAAAATTTACTTTCTCATAATAGACTAGAAGTAAAGCAAATCTGAAGTAGTCCAATAATAACTGTATGACTCCTTTAGAAATAAAATTTATCATAAAATATTAGTGCTTTTAAGTTTATATTAAGTTTAAATGGTAAAATGCATATAATTTAAATTTTGTGTATTTTTATTTCAGAAAATTTTTTTAAAAAATTAGAACTAATTTTTTAGGCTTATAATCAATACAAAATTATGCAAAGAATTATATGCTGTATTCCTTTTCATGATCTATAAACATGCTCATGTATCCCCCAATGCAAAAAGCTCACCCTGAACCTGCTGGTCTCTCCAGCCTTCTTCACTGCCAGACTCTGTAGAGAAATCCACAGCCACTGCCCCCACATCCACATTGCCCGCAGGTCCACACCTTACAGTGTGCTCTTACACCACTGCCCCAGATCCAC
>NW_003852443.1:7366203-7377931 GCF_000181295.1 Otolemur garnettii
CTGGTCCTCACCTTACAGTGTGCTCTTACACCACTGCCCCCATATCCACATCGCCTGCTGGTCTGCTCCTTACAGTGTGCTCTTACACCACTGCCCCAGGTCCACATCGCCTGCTGGTCCTCACCTTACAGTGTGCTCTTACACCACTGCCCCAGATCCACATCACCTGCTGGTCCTCACCTTACAGTGTGCTTTTACACCACTGCCCCACGTCCACATCACCCGCTGGTCCGCACCTTACAGTGTGCTTTTACACCACTGCCCCACGTCCACATCACCTGCTGGTCTGCACCTTACAATGTGCTCTTACACAGCACTGTAATGACACTGTTATTTTGAAAGTCAACAATGGGCTCCTCGTTACTGAACTGAATGTTTTTTTCTTGATCTGTGTCCCTTTCCCTTTTCTCTGCAACATTTTTACCATTCAGCAGCCTTTCCTAGACAGTGCCTCCTCCCTTGAAGATGCCATAACTCTGAGTACAGTTGCATAACTCTTACTTAAAAAGTTTCTACTAAGTATATGCTCTCTCAATTCTGTCCTCAGAATGCTCTGGTTCTTCTTTAGGTCACTAATCCTTAAGAGTTTTTATTTAATTCTAGTGTCATTTATTACATCTCTGATCCAAAATTTTAAAACTGTACTTTATACTCTAAAACTGCTTACTTGACATTTCAACCTAGATAAAGGATTTATCATAATTGTCACCTTTTTCCTCCTGGAGCAATTTTGGTTAATGGTCCAGCCTTTCTAGTTGGATATGCCAGAAAATCTGAGCACTGCTGCCACTGCTTCCTAGAGCATCCAGGAAGTTCTTTCTGTACTTGATAATCCTCTCAGCCCTTTAGGAGTTTCCTCCTGTGGGTATGAACTTTTGTGATTCTTCCTTTCCGTCTTCATGATGGTGCTAGCCACACTCTGCAGTCCTTTATGTCTGTAGCTGCTATAAGCCTTGGGGCGGGGGAGGAAGCTTGGCCTGCTTCTCCTCTTCCCAGTCTTTTGCTCATGCCTAATTAGAGGCTCAGTTCTTCTAAGTGCAAATGGTCTATTGTAGGCATTAGTAGTAATCTCTTCTATCTTGCAGTCTGAAGTGTGTTTTAAAGGTATTTATTTTCTATAGTTAAGGCTGACTGATGAGTGAATATACTCAGAAGCCATTTGGTGGTTTAGATACGTAGAAGCTGGCTACGTAGATATTTAGTTCCTATGCTCAATATCTATGTCTTCTCCATTTCAGAGTAACTTGCTGGAAAGGAGCTGGTTTGTTAGTAATTCTGCCATCAACCCATGGACTTACAGTTGCCAGATGAGTTAATTTTCATATGCCATAAGCTATCCTGTCCACAAAAAAAGTAAACTAAGGCAAGATCCATAAATATATTTGCTGCTATTTTCTATATGTGTATCTGTGTATACACAGAGTTATGAATTGGAAACTCAACAACGGCCTAACGTGGCTTTTTTTCATAGGGTCATAGTTCACTAGAGTATATGTGAAAAAGTGACTGGAGTCTGTTTGTACATCATAAATTCATATATAGAAATTGTTTGTAGGTCGTAAGTTAATGCGGGCCTGCAAATGCAACTGAGAAAGAGCCACACATTTCCAATCAGTATGTGCCACAATCTTTCACATTAGCCCTCCTCAGGGAATTATTAAAGTGTTAGTTGGGCTAGTTTTATTTTGTTTTTAGTTTTTGTTTGAATGATTTATTTCCTCTTTCCCTCTCTTACCATGTTTTTCTCCAACACAAGCTCAATATATAACAGTAATTTTGGCATCTGTTCTTCACACGTATCTTTAACGCTGCAGTTACAGTGCAAGGATGATAACTTTATTTTAAATCAAATTGGCTTTGTTCCCAGTCCTCATTGTTGGAGACTTTATTCTGCTAGGGTGGCTCATTGGTGATGTTGATGAAACTGTTCAGTTTGCCAGCTGGGATATTGATAGCAGGTGTAGGCTTCATTGCTAGAAAGAAGATTGGATACTTCACTCCCTTTATGGGGATTGAAATTGGTTATTGCTCCCAAGTGGTACCTAGTCTTAATCTGCTTGTTGTTTTATTACCTCATTAGTTGACATACCGTATACTATTTAGTTTATTGTCATTAGTATTATTAGTGCCATACTCCGTACAGACAATGTGATAATTAAGTTCCTTTCCTGATAATGCTGAGTAAACCATATTCTCATCTTAACCCAATGGTGTGATTGTGAGGTTAGCTGAATCTATCTCACTGTGCAGTCTACCACTGGAGAAGGAATTCGGAGTTCTCTACTATATTGTTGGTTACTTGCCAACAGAGATATTAATCTGTACTTCTCACATCCTACCCCAAGTAGGTAAAACCAACCAGCGGTGGCTGCTACCATCCTCCAGGTTGTGAGCCTATAGGGAATGCTATAGGCAGGAATGAACACCAGTACATATATTTTCATTTTTTAAAAGTGTTTATAAAACCAAACTATATTAAAATGGGTGAGAATTATATAGACCAGAAGTGTTAAGGCCAGGTTTGCTGTTGGTATTTTAGTCCTTCAGGCTCTGGTCATTGTTACCCATCGTAGCATAAATTCTTTACAGTAATGATGTGGCATTCAGACTCTGGTGAAAATACTTCAGGTTCATAAAGCTGAATGTTGTTTTAAAATGCCTCTCTCATTTCGGTCTCCCCTTCCTCGGCTGACTCTCTCTCTCTCTCTGCACCATCACTCTTGCCATGGTCCTTGCAGGCTGCTGCCATCTGGCCTCTGATCACCTGGTCCAGCACCTTGGTGATGAATGTGTGTGTCATGGTCAACACAGACTCAGAGGTGATGGTGCCAGTAAATATATTTTCATCAGTGACAAGAGTTGTATGATAAGGGTAACTTTGCTTAAGCTCCCCCAAAGGAAAAATTCTCTAGGATTAAGAAGATTGGTTGAAACATCACTGGACAGTTAACCTTAACTTTGAGTATGAAAAATGCCTAAAAGTAAACGCCCACAGTTGGGAGGAGAACACAGTGCCAGTACGTAGGGCAGTATGTACCCTAATGAGGCAAAGTGAGGGAAAGCTGACCGCTTGGCGTTCCTGACCTTAGTGTACGCTGCAGAAGTCGAGGTTTAGCTGAGAAGCTTAAATAATGGCAAGAATTACAGAGGAAAGATCATAAAAGCTAAAATAAGAACTGTAGTGACTATAATGGGAAAGTTTGAATACTTGGCTTCAAATCTAGCTTAGGCATTCACTGTGACCTTTATTTTTAAAAAAAAAAATTTTTCTGGGACTGTAAAACAGAAATCATATCTAATAATTTTAAGAATGAAATATGATGTAAAAAATCTGCTGAAAACCAAAATGTTATTATTGTATAAAATAGAAGGAATCATTGCTTAGTTACGTTTTCAGAGTAGAAAATAGACCATCCTTTAATCTTGCCCTGGTCTTAGATAAAAACTATGAGATGGTGGGAGTGATTGCACATCGCTTATAGTCACCCCACAGCTCTGTCGCCCTTCCACCTTCATCCCAGTTCACCAGTGTATGAGGAGAAGCCACATACAAAATTATAGGCAGAAGAGACTAAGGGTGGAGTTGGTGAGCGTATCAGTAAATAGCAAGGCTTTGAAATCTGAACAATTAGCTGTTTTCATGAAAAGATGACAAGCCAGCAAGATGGAAGACAAGTGATGATTATCACCTACTTTGAGGTCAACAGAGCATAACACAACTTCATTAATAAATAAAAGTAAAAGAAAGGCATACTTAGACTGAATTAGTGAGTTAGCACCAACCTGTACAACAAGAGCACAAATCTGTTAAGATATTTATAAGTATCTTCATAATGAGGTAAAGAAAAAAAAGTGACCAGAGCACCCGTAGTGCTGGTTATGGTTAGAAAAGGGCCATCTCTTCTTGGTAAACCCCAGGTGGTGATGACGAACAGAAAAAGACAGGTTCAGGTAATAGAGGTACAGAACTGAGGATGCTCCGTCAGATCGCACAAGTACAGGGGAGCCTTTCATACTGCAGAGATTTGTGGCTATTGTGCTGAATGACTCATTGCTGTGATATTTTAAAGCAAACTTGAAAGCTGGAGAATAAACACTGGTCCTTGTACTTCAGGAAAAAAGCAGAACCTGTACTAGAACATGAAGAACTTAGAGGTCAAAAGAAAGCCGGGACTATGACTAAACATTCTGAAAGCAGTGAGTAAACTTTTCACGGAGGTTATTTTTGTTAGACAACCCTTGATGAGGCGATACATATAAAACTCCCGCATCAAATTATATAGGAATACATAACAAATAACTAAAAACCAGTCACCTTCTAGCTGTGAGGAGCAGTATTCATAGGGATTTCAAGCCAGGCAGGTGCTATTGCTGATGGTAGGGCTGAATCAGCCCTAACAACAGTGAACCCAGTTCCCAGGGAATCCCAAGGAGGCACCTTAGGAGTCGGGCAGGTTGAATGCTGTGTCTTCAGGGTGTCCAAATGCGTCTATCCTTGGAGAGAAATGGGAGATGATTGAGATACCTTTCCACTCAGAACACAGTGGCCCGTTCACTGTATGATCAAGCCTCACACTTTTTCTATTATAGTTACCCCGAATCGTCTTTTAAAGTTGGAGTAAACTTAATTTCTAGGCTCGATTTTCTCTTAAGAATATTTCTTCATCTTAGCTTGTGTCTTCACAACCAACAAATTTCCTCAGAATATATCATCAAAATATTATGTGTTGTATCTTTTAAAGGTGTAAGAGGATTAAAATGCCACTTTGTCAATTGTGAACCAGAGAATAAGAACTGATTGCTGACCTCACGTTGAGGACTATTCTTTCGCAAGCCCTTAAGAGAAACTTATGTTTCTAAATTGACACTTATCAAAAAGAATCTGATGATTATACTGTCACGAGATCAATAATGAAATTCTCAGTAGCATTATTTTGTAAATGTTGTGCCCAGTAATATAATATTCCCAACAATTTGTTATAAAAAATTTTCAAACCTTAGAAAGTTACTCATCACCTAGATCCTCATCAGCAATAACTATGCCTGCTCTGTCATATATCTATCAATCTATCAATTCATCAGTCCAGATTATTTTTAATATATTTTAAATTGTAGGTATCTGCACATTTCCTACTAAATACTCAGCTATGTATCATTAGCGAGAGTTCAATGTTGGCTTCTATTTTTATTTTGATATAACATTTTCATACAGTGAAATGCATAAAACTCAAGTGCACAGTCATGGAGTTTTGTCAAATTGCAAACAGTGCTGTAACACCATAAAGCATCTCCACCCTGGAAAGTCCCCACACGGTCTTTTCCAGTCAATCCCTCTCCCCATCTCACCCTCAAAGGCAACTACTGTTCTTTTTTCTACCATTAAGTTAGATCTGTTCTAGAACTTTGGGTAACTAGAATAACACAGCATGTCACTCTTTTCTACAAGACTTCTTCACCACCATAACATTTTGGAGATAGATCCATGTAGTCCAGTGTATTAGAAGTTCTTTTTTTTTTTAATAGTTGCTGAGTTGTATTTCATTGTATGACCGTATTGCAGTTTGTTTGAAAAAACACTGTCAGGATCGTTCCTGCATATGTCTACCAAGCATAGGTTTTCATTTCTCTTCGGTAAATACCTAGAATCAGCATTGTGGGGACATAGGATAGTTGTAAAAGAGACTGCCATACCTTTTTTCAATGCAGTCATATTGTGCTCTGGATTTTATATTTTGCATGCGTGGAAAGATGTAAACTATTTTTATGATCCATATCAAAATCTTAGAAGTGGGTTTGGGGGTAAAAGTGGCATTGTTTAAGGTTATGGATGGAACTTGGTGTTATTTGAGGGAAGCAAAGATCTGTCTGCCCGAAACAGTTCCTCACAGGGTTCCTATGCCTGAAATTCTAGCATTAGTTCCACTCCTTGAAAGGTTAAAGACCAAGCACGCTGATACCTTAGCTAGAAGAAACAGCACTGGTTTGTTTGTGTTACGAACTTTTGCCACGCATTTCCAGTAGGTAAATAAGTCTGATCATTGAATAGAAAGACTATTTTGTGATAGGGGTGCAGAGGGTAGCAAAAACCATATACTCCTAGTCAGTCTCAGGCACAGCAGTGTGAGAGAGAGCCACCCGGTCAGGGAAGTCCCCCAAATGGTGGTCAAGGAGCAGAGAGCGGGGTGGGAAGAATTCTACCTCACAGTTTTGCATAGAGGCTAGCTATGCTTTTGCAGGAAATTTTAGCCTTTAAAAATCACGTTTCCTTTTTCTTCTTGTTTTTTTTTTTTGTTTTTAAATTAATCCCATGACAGATTATAAAGATCATTTTGCCAATGTTGTCTTTTGATTCAGCACCACCCAGCTGTAGTTGTTTGACACTTCAGCGGGTTTCCTGTCTCCTCTTTTTGCCCTCCCCTCCTAGCGTGTTACGTATAGCATTCACCTGTATTAGTCTATAAAATTGTAAACGTGATTGTGTCTAATGCTCATGTTTAAAGATATTTATGTATGATTCATCCAATCTTTCCTATTAAATTTTTAAGGGCTGGGAAATTTGGCTTCTACTGTAAATCCTTATAATGTTCCACATATTGTAAATATGCAATAAAAATGTTTAAAAACCTATAATGGAAACAGATTTTGACATGTGTTTCTTTGATAAATTGTCAACTTTGGAAGTATGGGTTCTGTTAATAAAGATTGCTCATAAGATCTAGGGGGCATTAAGATTATATAATCTGATGAATTGTGCATCTTTAAATCTATTCCAATTATTTTTTATAAAACTTTACATTTTTCTGACATTATCTAAAATCTTTGATTAAAATAAACATGTAACTTCCTTATTCTGGAGTCATCTCAAATCATAGAAAATGGAGGCTTCTCCTTCCCTCGCCTGCAGCCCTGACCTGCCTTCCCAGGCCTGGCCCAGAAACGCAGTGCTCTCTCCAGGCCTTGTGTCTGAAATGGTTAGCTTCTCCCTGTAATAGGTAGCAGCTAAATTTCCTTTGTTCCTACCAAGAAGTCCAATTTTAAGACATAAAAGGTGACTGTATATCTGAGGACAAAGGAAGCATGTTAGAACAAAATTAGCTTTGTTCCATTATAACAAAGTTATGTTATGCTATAAAAGCAATTGCAGAATGGCTACCAGGAATCTTGCATTGCTAAAGTTTGGAAATCGGGAAGCTTTATACCTTGTGAAGCTAAGTACACTTGATTAACTGTTCAACATACAAGCAAATGTTTATACAAAATGTACAAACATGTACAAAGTGTCCATTTGTTATCAATAGATATTTCTATTTTGCACATTATTCACCCTATCTGCATATTTTCCATTAGATACTTGGATGTATCCACAAGCTTCTTCCAAACCCCTAAAGATAAGTGCTCTGACCAACATGTCTGTGTTTGGCCAAAACAACTACCAGGGGGGCAATGTGAATGTGTTAGTAGCACACTTGACATTCTTGTCTTTCTAATCCATTTTATTCATTCATTGAGAACATTCTCAGAACAGGACTGTCAGCTCTGGTAATTGTCTACCCACAAGCAAACAGTTGCTCCCTGGAGAAGTCCGATATTGATGGCAGAAAGCTTCCTAATCTGTTTAAACAGGAAACGCACTTTCTCATCAAAATGATCAAAAATGCAGCTCGTCCTCTTCTTCACCTACATTATAGAGGAAGCAAGCTACATGAATTATAGGATAAACTAGAAATCTAGCTAGCGTTAATATCACTGTGTGTTGCAAGTGTTAACTGACCTACCAATAGATTTTTAGAACACATCTCATTCATTAGTGGGAAGCTGCTTTGGTGCCAAGAAAATGTTTAAAGCTCATAGACCACAAAGATGTTTCTGGTTCTTAGGATATGAGCATAGATTAACGTTCAAAGGAGGACCAATGTGACATGACAGCCATGTAGTTAAGACCAGAACATGTGGTCAGCATATTTCCTGGTGTTACCGATGCTGATGGTATGTGGACCACACTTCTGATCACAAGGTTCAAGAATATATTTTATAAAAGACTTAGTACATGTATGAACTTTTCAGAGATAATGAAAATCTTGAAAATTAATTTCTCTAATTAGGATATAAGAATACATAAGTGACATTTTGGGAATTATGTATAATTCTAGGGGCCTCAGAAATAAAAAATATTTCTGAAATTACCAGTTTCTGGAAGATAATCACATCCCATTTATGATAAACTTCAGAAAATTCTGCAGAGGTAAGGCTGAACTATCATTTTTTACTATTTTGTGACTGAATGATGGCGTGGTCAACTAGAGACAACTAACTCCTTGATTATTTTTTTTTTGCAGATTTTTTTTTTTTCAGCCAGGGCCTGGGTTTGAACCCACCACCTCCAGTATATGGGGCCAGCTCCCTGCTACTTTGAACCACAGGCGCCATCCTATGCTTTATTCTTTAAGATACTGTTAAAATTTAAGAGTAATGTCTATTTACTATTTTTAAAAATTAGTAAATGGAGAAAAGAACAAAAAGTAAAACTTGCCCATAGTTCATCAGTGGAGAGAACATGCAGTTAATATTTGATACTTTTCCTTTGTATTTTGCCAAATAAGATTATGTCATGCAAATTTATTTCCTGCCTTTTATAGTCTACATATTATACAGTTTTCCCTTTTATAAATTCCCAGTGCAAGTCAATAGCTGTGTGATGTTCAATGATAAGTACATACAGTAATTTAACTACTGAAATATTAGGCAAAACATCTAATTTCATTCTTTTTCTCTTTTGTAGTACTGTTATAAGTTATGGTGCAGTGAACATCCTTCTCCTTAGCTTTTTGACTTCCTCACTCTGGGGATTAATTTCTGAAAGTGGAAATGTTGGATGGAATGTATCCATATTTTAGGATTTTTAATAGATTTGGCCTAATTGCTGTCCATGAATTATGTACATTTATGTGTCCATCAACAGCTAGACACATGGCCTGCTTTCCAATATGAAGTGTTATTTTTTAAAAAAGTCTTTGCAAATCTCAGGCAAAACCAGTTTATTTTACTTTTTTTTTTTTGAGACAGAGTCTCACTATGTCACCCTTGGCAGAGTGCCATGGCATCACAGCTAACAGCAACCTCAAACTCTTGGGCCTAAGTGATTCTCTTGCCTCAGCCTCCCAAATAGCTGGGACTACAGGCACCGGCTACAACACACAGCTGAATTTTGGTTGTAGTTGTCATTGTTGTCTAGCAGGCCTGGGCTGGGCTGGAACTGCCAGCCTTGTTGTATGTGGCCAGCACCCTACTTACTGAGCTATGGGTGCTGAGCCTATCTTACATCTTTTAGTTGCCTATGATGCTAAAACAATTCTAGTGATTTATTATTATCCATTCTGTTTCCCTTTTGGTGACTGTTACTGTTTATATGTACATCTACTTTGGAATTTTAACATTTTCCCCCATTCAAAGAAGATTTTTATATAATAAGGATAACAATTCATCATATTTGTAGCAAGTACTTTTTCTAATTTATTATTTATTCTATCTTTATGAAGTTTGGTGATGTTAGCACGCTCATTTTCATGATGAAATCTATTAACCAACCTTTTTTTTTTTATTGCCTTAATTCTTAGAAAATCTTCAGCTTAACATTTTGTTCCCCTTGTGATGCTTATTTTTTTTTTTTTACTTTTAACATTTATATACAGAATCAATCTTTGTGCCTCGTGTGAGGAGATGATACAATATGGTAGATTTCTCCAAATGTCAGATGTTCTCAACATCGCTTATTGAATCCTCCACCCTTCTCACTGATTTCTGAGATTCCTTTGAAAACATACTGAATTCTGAAGTCTCCTGGCCTGCTTCTGGGCTGTTTCTTTTGCCAGCATCACACTGCTTTTCGGAGTGCTTTAAAAATGAAGCAGGAAATCAAAGGTGCTTTTTATTAGAAACTGCTCTTTCCTACTGAAAGAATTTTTTTTGGTGGCGTAAGTAAAGAAAAATTCCTGAACCAGTATAGTTGCCGGCAGACTTATGTGAGTGAAGAAATAAGGTTAGAGGTGTTTAAGCCAAAAGCAGAAGGTAAGGGAAGAAGGAGCAGATGGAGAACAGAGAGAGAGAACGAGCCCGCCCAGAGCACAGAGAGGAAAAAGGCCCAGAAACAAGGTGGGAAAACAGCACGAAAATGAAAGGCAAATGTAGATCCTGAACATTCTCGAAAAGAAGGAAATAATGATGGTGTATCACCTTCACTGTAAAGTATCTCTACAGGAGTATATTTGCATATAAAAGGCAAAATGCACTTAACAAGGCCTGACCCAGGAGATCAACAAAGATAATACAAAACCAGAATGTTGTGTCAACATTAATGACAGAAAAAAAACAGGCTGAGACAGGAATCCAGGCCCTGGAGCTGACATATCATAACAGATTCCCTGGTGTGGTCAGGTTGGTGGTCAGAGGAATGCACGGGTATAGGGTTTACTAGTCCTGAAGTTGGAAAGGTGTTTAGGTTTTTAGTTTGGTAAATTGATTTATGATTGGTCTATACCTGCTCAAAATCAGATTTGCGTTAGACAGTGTGACACAGAAAAAGGGACACAGACTTTGAGATTAGGTGATTTAGAGGCAGGGGTTAAGAAGCTTTTTTTTGGCATTAGGCTGACTGACGTGTTAAGCTATATTAGCTTTGTGATTTTAAATAAGTTGTCTAATGTATCTAGGTAAATTTCCTCAGTAAAATGAGATTAATATAGAAAACATCTGTGTTTCTCTGGAAATTAAATGACATAGTTTGTATACTCTTCAGCAGGGGTGCTGGCATGTGATCGGTACCCCATATTGATATTTTTTCTCTGAGCTTCTTAGCTTGCAAGTTCTCTAAAGAGTCTGGTGACTCTTCCACTCTGGTTTTCTGGGTCTGGTGCATCTTCTTCCTTGGTTTTCCTTGGGCTTAAATCAAAGCCTGATGTCAGAAGCAGCTCAATTAAATACTTGTTGAGAAAGATAATGAATATTTGCATGGTATTTGAAATGCCATCAAATTTTTGCTATGTTTTGTTTTTAGCCCTTTTTACCCTTTCAGGGGAGCTCTACAAGTGTGACGGCAGGAAAGGAGGGAGTGGACCGGACTCACAAGTTTGCCTTTTGAGGGCTCAGTCCTCTAATATAAAAACTCTCTCTCTTTTTATCAAGAATACCCTTTAAATGCAACTTCATCTAAAAGGGGCAGACCTAACACGTCGGATCACGTGACAT
This sequence comes from Otolemur garnettii, assembly GCF_000181295.1. Lineage (NCBI taxonomy): Eukaryota > Metazoa > Chordata > Mammalia > Primates > Galagidae > Otolemur > Otolemur garnettii. Next base: position 7,377,445 of record NW_003852443.1, read on the forward strand.
CTCCCCAGTGCTGTCCAGTTAAGGACCCGGCCAGAGCAGGAGTGGTAAGACTGAGGGTAGGTGCTGTGGCAGGTGGTACATGCCTTGGCAAGGAGCTAGTAGGGGACAGTGGGAGGGAAGAAGAACAGACGCCGTCCACCACGCACCTCTCCGTGCACGAGTGCGGTTTTACTCTGCAAAATGTGCAGATCCAAATGTAATTACAAGTTGGAAGTCTGTGGAGAGGTTCCACATAAAATACACATTAGTCATGATCCTAGAGGTACATTCTAAACCAAAGACCTCGTTTTGGCTCCTTGCTCTCAAGGTATTATTTTTGTTTTTGTTTGAGACAGAGTCTCACTCTGTGCCCTGGGTAGAGTGCTGTGGCATAATAGCTCACAGCAACCTCAAATTCCTGAGTTCAGGCTCGGCACCTATAGCTCAACCGGCTAAGGCGCCAGCCACGTACAACTAAGGTGGCGGGTTCGAATCCCCAGCCCGGACC
>NW_003852443.1:7378122-7434143 GCF_000181295.1 Otolemur garnettii
AAAAAAAAAAAATTCCTGAGTTCAAGAGAACTTCTTGCCTCCACCTCCTGAGTAGCTGGAACTATAGGCGTCTGCCACAATGCCCAGTAATTTTTAGTAGAAATGGGGTGGTAGATATTTCACTCTTTCTCAGACTGGTCTCAAACTCCTGAGCTCAAGTGATCACCTTCTTCATCCTCCCAGTGTAATAGGATTATGGGCATGTCACCATGCCTGGCTCAAGGTTTTATTTTTAAAGAAACAAGTTTGAGTTCATCCTTGAGTTTGCCTGAAATGTGACTTTGTCTCAACTATTTTATCTGCCAGTACTCCAAACAACCATAAAGGAAAAAAAATTAAGAAAACTGTCCGGATAGTTCTATAACTTCAGATGTCCTCAAGCCTCTGGGAAGAGGAGAGTTTACATTTCAGTAGCAGCCCAGATTTCTTGTTTATTATTTATTCATGTATTCTGGCCCCTGTTTCACCTGTCCTGTTTGGTCTGCTCAGACAAATCCACCTGTCACCTTTGAACGACCTCTGATAGCCAAAGCACCCTCACTCCCTGCCCACATACCTGCCAACCAAAGTAGCCAAAGTGTTAAAGGAAAGAGAAAGGACTATGACACAAACTCAAAGCTGTGTTATCACAGTTGTTCACGGACATCCATTTATAAAATGGTTGTTACGTTATGATTGCTCACATCTATTTGGGGAATTATTTAAGAGGATCCTTAGTGGACATTTTTGTTTGGAATATAGCCTAGATGTTGTTGTAGTGTCTTCTGGTCAAAGTGCTTCATGAGTGTGTTTTGTCTTCTCCAACGGGGGGCCTCTGAGAACAGAGATGGAGTTTTGTGCTTCTTCTGTGGTCTTTCAAAGGTGCTCTGCCCAGGAAGTCTTCAACCGTATCCACTAGTGACAGGTGGATACCTGAGTGACAGGTGTTTGTGGACATCTGTACAATTTTTGATCTAGCATTATAGGCTGGAGCAGGAGAGGGAAGCTGCAGGGGCCTTGACTCACTCATTTTGTGAACTTAGACAAGCTACTTAACTTCTCTTGCCTCAGGTTTCCAAGTCAGATAACAGAGGAAACAGTCTAGAACACAACCCTAGCCTATGAAGCTGTTGAGAGGCCCGTCTAGATTAAGTGGCTACATATTTTACAAATCTAAAGAAGTCTGATGAGGAAGAAGCTAATAAAGGGAACGAAGGCCTTGTGCAGTGGGTGCTCAGCTGAAATTGGTGGTGAAGCCATCGGCTGTCTCTGCTAGTAAGGGCTCAGAGCAGGACTGTGCCAGAAGCAGAATGTAAACCCTGCATCACATAGATGGACGTGGCTTTTGAAGTCCTTCATGAGATTGGAATTTGGGATAGGAAGCTGGCTGCTTGGGGGGGTGCAAGTTGGGTGGGGTGCAGAGGACCTCCTACGTTTGTTTCCATTTTTGATTCCCAGGTTTCTGAGAGTTTCTCTCATCTTGTTTCCTGTTTGTCCTAAAAGCCTAGATATATGAGTATCTTTTTTCCTGCAGGTGTTACTAACTTCTTTATCTTTCCGGACAGTCTCAGCAATCATTGCCTTTCATGTGGGTTCTGTGACCTAGGTGAGTGACGTATTAATAAAAACAAAGATTCCCATGCAAGGGACAGCTGTGTGAACACTGGTGAAAGGCACTCTTATTTGGAATGAGGCTATAGCTCTCAAAAACCATACAGTAAAATGTCTAAAACTCAGTTACGTTTTAAAAAATAATTTACAGTAGACTTTATTAAAATACGCCTTTGTTCCTAAACTGATGCCAATAAACTGTCAGTGGATCATGAAATATCACCCCTGGAAAATGGAGAAAACCCATCACACAATATTTCTTAAAATAACCTCATACGTGGGTCTGGAACATACACATATCCTTTGCAGGGTGGATGGGTGCTGGTATCTGTACAGCGCTTCCGAAGGGGAGGACTTCAAAGGTGACCTCAATGACATTCAACAATGAGGAATACAGCACCTTTTCTATGGCTTTGTGAACCCATCAGACATCATATACATCAACTTCTTTAATTATGTTTTGGTGTCTCTTAATGAAACATCATTATATTTTAAAGCTTTTCTCTTTTTCACTCTTTACCTACTCCCTGCTTAGAATCCACTTGGGATATCTGATTTTTATGCCCATGGGTTTTACATGAGATTATTATTCCTTCCCTGCCAAAAGTTATAACTGGTTGGAGACGTGGCAGCTCACCCTCAGTGACACCGTTGGCTTCCCCAGCAGCTGGAATTACTTGGTGCTCTCTAGGCCTCCCCCGGGATCACTCTGCAATGGAAAATTCTCAGCGCAACTGGAGTTTAGCAACAGAGGGAAAAACAAAGGAAATGCAATTTTCCAAAATCAAGTTGACTAAGACTCCTCCTATCTTTTCGTCTGCTCGCCCCGGAATTCTGGACCGTAACGCTCAGGACTCTTCTTTACTTAAAGAGAAATTGCATCAGAGAGAGAAGCCTGCTAATGCTGGCACCTGGGTTCACAGCTCAGCACAGGTAGGAAGTCATGTGACTTGAAGTTTTAAAAATAAACTTTGCAGGAGCCAGCCACAGTGGCCCATGCCTGCAATCCCAGCACTCTGGGAGGTCGACGTGGGCTTATTGCCGGAGCTCATGAGTTGAGACCAGTCTGAGCTAGAGCAAGAACCCCATCTGTAAAAATAGCCAGGCATCATGGAGGGCGCCTGTAGACCCAGCTACTTGAGAGGCTGAGAAAAGAGAATGGCTTGAGCTCAAGAGTTTGAGGTTGCTGTGACATATGACTCCACAGCTCTTTACCAGGGGAGACTCTGTCTAAAAGAAAAAAAAAAAAGATAGTAAGAAAATAAAATAAACTTTGCACATGAAAGCTTTTCAGAAATTTATGAAAAAAATTTTCTGGCTTGTGTGGTGCCTGTGCCTCAAAGGAGTAGGGCGCCAGCCCCATATGCCAGAGGTGGTGGGTTCAAACCTAGCCCTGGCCAAAAAAAATTGCAAAAAAAAAGAAATTCTGGCTTGTCGTATTTCATTTCTCCCCCTCACAAACTCCTTTGCCCAAATCAACAATAGCCATATGTGTACTGTTCATTTTAACTCTAGTCTACACACAAAAATATTTAACAGTTTTCTAGATCATGCCTTGCTCCAAAGACTTTTCAAGAAAGATACACATCATAATTTAATAAGTATTGGTATCACCTCACACATCATGTTTGGTAAACTATTGCTTCTAACTGTAACAAATACAGCCATCTGGGCTATTTGGACCAAGTTAAGTATTCTTCAAATTTATCCAAGTTCTGTTTCGTCTTCCTTGTACATATACAAAGGAACCTAGCTAGATTTAGAAGCTGCTTGTTTATAAGTACTCTAGTAGATCTTACAGAGAAGCTAAGGACTTACACGTCATCAAACATGCGTGATTGTAAGGAAAATCTCTGGAAGTCAATACATAGAATAAAATGCAGAATAGGAGTCACGACATTCTGGACATGTCTTTCTTATTAAGTACAACTTAAGCATTTATTTAAAAACAGCCCAAGGCCAGGTGTGGTGGTTCACCTGTAGTTCTAGCACTCTAGGAGGCAAGGGGGGTGGATTGCCTGAGCTCATAGGTTCAAGACCAGCCTGAGCCAGAGTGAGACCCTCTCTAAAACTTGTTGGATGCCAGTGCCTATAGTCCCAGCTACTTGGGAGGCTGAGGCAGGAGAATTGCTTGAGCCCAAGAGTTTGAGGCTGCTGTGAGCTATGACACCACAGCACTCTACCAAGGGTGACAAAGTGAAACTCTGTCTCAAAAAAAAAAAAAAGAAAGAAAGAAACATCCCAAAGCAAGGCTATGTTGGCATTTGAGGATTGGGTGCTGTCATCATTTAAACAGGACTCTTGTAAAGTCAGGGCAGCGGTGTAAACCAAGGTTGGGCTGGAGCAAGCCAGGAGCTGGAGGCACCAACCCAGAAGACCCTGCATGAACTAGCCACCACTCCCTCAAAGATCTCATGTTGCTTTTTTCTTTTTATTTTTCTTTCTTTCTTTTTATTTTTTTTTTTGAGACAAAGTCTCAATTTTTGTCAGCTTGTGTAGAGTTCTGTGGTATCATACCTCACAGCAACCTCAAACTCTTAGACTCAAGAGATCCCCTGCCTCAGCTTCCCGAGTAGCTAGAACTACAAGCTCCTAGCACAATGCCAGGCTAGGTTTTAGAGAAGAGGTCTCCCTCTTGCTCAGTCTGGCTTGAACTCCTGAGCTCAAGTAATCCACCCACTGTAGCCTCCCAGAGTGCTGGGATTACAGGCATGAGCCACAGTGCCCGGCCAAGGATCTCATGTTCTAACACTATCGCCATCTCTCCATCTTCACTTAGTTGCAACCACACCTACCTACTGGCTGCTTTTCAAATACAATAGGTGTGCCCCAGGGGCCTGGAATAGTCTTCCCCAAGGTATCTGCTGGTCTTGCTCTTTTCCCTTAATCCAGGTCTCTATTCCAATCTCATCTATTAGAGAACTTTTTCTGACTCCCTCCTAACACAATACTTCTCTTTACCTGTTCACTCTCCATCTTACACAGGCTGATTTTTCTTCTTAATACTCATTGTGCCCTGATGTGTTATGTGTGTACTTTCTATTAATTTTCTACTTGCTTTTGTCTCCCCTACCAGAAAGCAAGCTTCCTCAGTGGATGAGCCTTGTTTTGTTCACTGCATTTCCTTGGCATCAAGAACACTGCCTGGCGCTTAGTAGATGAAAAATGAATTGGGGAAATTTTGGCTAAGGTGAACAGAAAAGGATGTACAACATAACAGAAATGATGACTCCCTGAAATAGCTTTACACTTTATTATAGGGAAATAACGTCCCCTCTAGTATAGTTGATGTCTTTCTAACATGTTTAATTCCTTTCGGTTGCTTGTCTTGTGTTCTAATGCAACTTTGTTTTTAAAATCATTTCAAATTTTGATTCAGCCCCTAGATTTAAGAAATCCCCAATAGGTATTATTTCTGTCTTAGAAATAAGAACATATAACTATCACAGCACCACCTATGTTCTGGGCATTATCGCCTTTTTGAGATATTATATCTTATTCAATCCTCCCAACAAAACTATTTGGTGTGAGTATTCCCATTAGCCCCAATTTATGAGGAGGAAACTGGAACATGAGAATTCAGGCAATCTGGTTTCAGAGCCTGTGTTCCTTCCCCATCACCTTGGACTTACTGTCTGACTAGTTTGTTTTTGTTGTTGTTGTTGCTGTTACAATCACTATCAGTTTCTTATTACTATTAATTTCAATACATGTATTTCAGAAGAAAGAAATATTTTGATAAAATTTCCCGATTTCTCTGGCAAATTCTAAACGTAACTGTTTGTGATTCAGCCTATTTAAACCACAACCAGTTTTTCTCTTAGCTGTTATCACAGTGTGTTTGTATCTTGATTACTAATTTCATTGTTTATGGTCTATTGCATCTACTGAAATGTCAGCTTCGAGAGCAGTGCTTTTCAACCTTATCTCACGGCACACTTGAACCTACAGTTAAACTTCCATGGCACACTTAAATTATGTTGATCCAAAAAAGGAGTGAAAAAAAAAAAAGAATATACTTATTTGTGCTTTGAACTTTTTTGAAAATAATTCAATTGGCTCGGCGCCTGTGACTCAAGCGGCTAAGGCGCCAGCCACATACACCTAAGGTGGCGGGTTTGAATCCCCAGCCTGGACCCGCCAAACAACAATGATGGCTGCAACTAAAAAATGGCCGGGAGTTGTGGGGGGCGCCTGTAGTCCCAGCTACTTGGGAGGCTGAGACAGGAGACTCGCTTGAGCCCTGAAGTTGGAGGTTGCTATGAGCTATGATGCCATGGCACTCTACCCAGGGGGATAGCTTGAGGCTCCATCTCAAAAAAAAAAAAAAGAAAAGAAAATAATTCAATTAATGATCTTTAAAAATTTTCATGGCACACCAGTGAGGCATAGCACACTGGCTGAAAATCACCGTTCTGTAGGGCCAGAACCTCTTTGTTTGGCTCACTGCTGTATTGCTAATGCAAAAGTACCTGGTATGTAGCAATTGTTTAATAACTATTGGGTCCCTGAATAAATACTGAATGAGTTATATTAATGAGTTGTATCTTTTTTTCTATGTGACTTGTGATTCAATCAGTCAACTAGTATTTATAAACACCAATTCTGTGCCTACTTCTGTACCATGTTCCTAATTAAATGCCAGGTCCTCTGCTAAGCACTTTATGTAGAACAGCTCTTAATCGCAACAATAACCCTTTGAAAAGATCTGTAAAACCAAGCGTGGTGGCTAATGGCTGTAATTCTTGCACCCTGGCAGGCTGAGGTGGGAGGCTTGCTTGAACTTAGGACTTTGAGACTTGTCTAAGCAAGAGTGGGACCCTCATCTCTAAAAAAATAAAAAAAAAACCAAAAAAAAACAGCTGGGAGTCATGTGACACACCTGTAGTCCCAGCTACTGATTGCAGTGAGCTATGATGACCTCACGGTACTTTACTCAGGACTCAGAGTAGACTCTGTCTCCAAAAAGAAAGCGGGATGATCTGCAAAGACTAAAAAAAAATTAGGACATGGCTTCTTTCTATAAGGAGCTTAAACTAGGGTTGAAAAATAATACCAATGGAAGTGAAATAATTAGAAAATAATATGTTTATAGGACAAACATGCAATTATTAAATCTTGAGTTATAATTAAATTTTCAGGAAAGAAGAACACAGATAATTAATATTTAGGCTCAGAACCTATGGCTCAATGGCTAAGGTGCTACACCTGAGATAGCAGGTTCGAATCCAGCCTGGCCCACCAAACAATGACAGCTGCAACCAAAAAATAGCCAAGCATTGTGGCAGGTGCCTGTAGTCCCAGCTACTTGGGAGGTAGAGGCCGGAGAATCGATTAAGCCCAGGAGTTGGAGGTTGCTGTGAGCTGTGATGTCACACACTCTACCCAGGGTGACAGCTTGAGGCTCTGTCTAAAAAAAAAAAAATTTTATAAGGAGTTGATATTTCATCTTGGCCTTGAATGACAGGAGGAATTTGGATAGACGAAAGAAAGAAGGAGATAATTTTTCTGGCTAGAACTGAATTAAGGTGTAGAACAAGAATAATCTTTGGGGTCTAGGAATAATGATATTTATTGTTGGGCAGGTAGGGGGAGGCCATGGGTAAGTGCGAAAACCAGGCAGACAAATTTGGACCAGAAGCAGCTGGAATCAGTGAAACACTGTGTGTAAATACGTGCATATCATTTGCAAAATCAGGACAGGATGTCTTTCCAGTCTTATTATGTAGATCAAGTGGGACAAAGAATGTGAAGCACTTATCAGAGTTCCCGCACATATTAGGCAGCCACTAAATGGTAGTTGTCACTACTACTGCTAATGATAATAGCAAAGAATGTTTTGCCTTGAATTTTTAATGTGGGGAAATAGACTGATTCTGGGTTCTTTGTGTTAAATGAATCTAACTTGTCTTTATGAAGCTTAACCAGTTCATTAAGACAAACACTGGGATCCATAAAAAATGATCAGACCCTTCACAGACTCCAACAAAGAAAGTGTTGTTTCAATGGCATAACCATGGACAGAGCTAAAAAAATAACCCCATGAAAAAGTTTTCAGACGACTATCTGCATTTCATTAAAAATGTGCTCTTTGCAACTCTACAGAATTCAGTTATAGCTTTACGATTCCCCACAGAGTGTATTTCTCCAAAACTCAGTTGGTATAAAAACAGGCATTTCCCAGAGGGATAAACAGAGAAGACATCATAACCTCTGCAAGATCCTCCATAAACTTCAAAGGTATGAGAATGCCCGTAAGGTTTTTGTTTTGTTTTGTTTTGGTTTGGTTTTCTTGGTGATGATAGGGGAGGCAGAGGATGAAGAAAGTGCAACTCAGAAAGCTTTTAGTCTTTTCACATATTTTAAAAATGCATCTCCTTATAGTGTGCTGATTTCCTTTATCCTAACTATTCTTCAAACTGTTTGAGAGTTAATGATGCAACTTATGATTAAATGTTATTGTAGATGAAGTAGACCAAGTTTCCAAATAAGCTAGATGTTGATGTAGAGGTCTGAGCCGGAGGGCTTCTGTAAAGGGAAGGACTACAAAGTTTAGGGGGAAAATGGGAACAGAAAACAAGGGAAAAGCAAAAAAAAAAAAAAAGATTAAAGACTTTTAAAGCCAAGAGTTTGAATAACAAAAATTTGTCAGATGCCACTTGAATTCACATATGCAGTTTGCATTGTGCTCATGTCCTTTGCAAAAAACAATTTCTTTATGCAACTCTCTGGACCTGCTCCATCTAATTAACAGAGAGAAAGGTCATCTACACACACAAAAAGTCTCTGCCTTTGTTACTGAATAACTGGGTTAATCTTTTAACAAAGTCTTAAATATTTCTAATTCCCTTTATCCTTAAACCTTGGAATTAAACAGACTTTTAGCCACATGCTCTCTCTTCTTCCTCTCCCTCTTCTTTTCCCCTCTGTCTGGGCCTGCAATTCCAGACATTCCTTGCTGCTCTCTGCACCCCTTACACAATCACTCATCTTAAGTAGGGCTTTGTGGACAGAGCTACTCTCTACTTACCCTGCAGTCTGCTGCCAAAATGTCCCTTCCCCCCAAGTTGCCTTTCTGCAACTTGTGACACACACTGAATTCCTAGCAATAGGATTAACGCTGGGTGAAAGTGCATCAAGCATTTGGAGGGCAAGCTGTTTGCTGTTCTGATTAGCAAAGTCCACAGGGACTTCAGTAAAGTTTCCTGGGCATTTTAAGTTAGAGTGTGGATATTTTGTGGCACAGGTGTCAACTCTTGCTTCTTCTTAAGGACAATTAACTAAAAACTGATTGAGATCAATTTTTTTTTTATATAGTTTGTTTGGGCCAACTATTTGTTTAAGGGGAAGGGAGCTTGTCCTTCAACATTCTAGATCAGGTGGGCTTTCTGCAAGCTCTCCAGCCATGCTGCAAAATAAAACCATTTACAATATTTTCTACATCGTGGCATGCCTTGGCATCTGCTATCCTGAGCTTGCTTCAAGTGTTCCCTTCATAGTGTCAGGTGAAGTTTGTTTAGCATAGGAACTGGCATTGGGGGGTTGCTTCCATCTCACTGGAGCAGAGGACCTGGGTCATGGCTAACAATGAGGGCAGAGGACCTGGGTCATGGCTAACAATTACAGAGCAGCCATGACACACTCTTGGAAAAAAAAAAAAAGTGGTTAAAACTGAAGTATACGTAAAGGTACTTTCTCCCCTTTGAATCAAGAATATTACTTGGGAACTCGAGCAAAACAAAGCAATGGTGCTGACTCAGTGTTCTGAACATCAGCTCTGAGCCTGAATGTGCTTTTAAATTGAGGTAAGTGGTTTTGTAGGAAGCGGACTCTTTAAAACTCTATGGCTGTGTTCTCCATCTGGCTTTGTCTCAGAGATTCCCGATGGTCCCAGGAGCACTGGAGTCAGTATCTCTGATGTGTTTGCATCTGACCTCTGCCCTAAACTTCAGTGTTATTTTCAGCTGTTCTTTGACAGGGAATCCAACAGCTGCTGTTTAATACCACAGACAACTTGCAGCCCAGGCTGAGTTTCTAGCAATAGAATTAATCTGCCAGTTTGGGACTCTGATCTGAAGCTGGCTATGATTTTCCTGCACAGGAGGTGACGGTGGAGGGGGAAAGCCTCAAGTACAGTGTTATTCTTTGTTTGGGGTTTTGTTTTGTTTCAGTTTTGGTTTGGTTTTTTGACATAGAGTCTCTCTCTGTTGCCCTGTAGAGGGTCATGGTGGCGTCATAGCTCAGAGCAATCCCAAACTCTTGGGCTCAACAGATCCTCCTGCCTCAGCCTCCTGAGTAGCTAAGATTATAGGAGCCTGCCACAACTCCCAGCTAGTTTTTCTATTTTTAGTAGAAAAGGGGTCTTGCTTTTGTTCGGGCTGGTCTTGCGCTCCTGAGCTTGAGCAATCCACCTACCTCCCAGAGTGCTGGGATTACAGGCTGAGCCACTGTGCCCAGCCTCTTTGTTTTTGAAAAATAGTGGCAAGATATACATAGTGTTAGCCTTTAATCAAACAAAAAAACATTTTCGTGCTGCAGTTAAAAGATAACAGCAAAGTGTTTTGCTTTCTAGTGGTTGTGATAACTGACTTTGCAAATGCTGTTCAGTGGAGATGAAGAGTAACACAGAAATCTTGAAATGATAGGTATCTATTGATAAATGCTGGTTGAAGTTTTTTAAAAATGTTTCTAAGAAATCTGAGGCTCTGAGAAAATGTGCCTATTTCACATAAACTTTATTTGGCAAAGGGCAGTGAGTTTTAGAAAAGCAGATTAATCTAAAAATGTATTTCAAGCAATTTTGTGACTTAACCCCCTAAAAGAGATACCAGAACTTTTTTTTAAAAAAGTATTTTTAGTGGTTTTCTTTGCATGAGAGAAACTTCAAAAATCTTGAAAAGATTGATATCCAGGTCAATGATCTGCTGATTTCAAAGTCCACGGTTATTTGTGCATAGTTTTAATGGCAAAACTAATTCGGGTTCTCAGCATGTAATTTTTTCTTTTTTCCATTTGCTATCAAACATCAGCTGATAAGGAAAGAGCTGTCCTCCACATTTAAGATAATGGCAAAAATAACAAGCGCTCAGTGTTACCATACTAGGGGTGTGGCGATTCTCTCCCGTTCTCTCCGGTCTCTCTCGTGATAAACTCAATGGGGTTGTCTATTTTTAACCTCCTGTTCTTTCCTTTTGGCAGAGTAATCACTGCGAGCTAAGCTCTTTCCCTGAATGAATCCAACTAACCCCAGTGGTTGCCTTCTGAAATGACCAGCAGACACGCCACTGCACAGAGGCTGCCCAAAGTATAAACTCCGGTTCTAAAGGGCCATGTCCAGCCAAGGAAGTCCTGGTGTGGAGTTTTCTACAACAACTGTCAGTTCAGTAGCTGTGCAGGCTGGGGACTCCAAAATCATTATAGCTGTCATAAAGGTAAGCTAACAACTTGCTTCCTTCTGAGTGGCTGTGGGCTGCTTGCTGGGTGTTCACAGCCCTAAAGAACATTGCGTGTAATTGGCAGGACAGAGCATAGCAGAGGTAACACAGCAAGTCCTCTCACCTCTTTTGTTAATATGCAACTAAGAGAAAGCACGGGCTTTCAGCTGGTTATCTCACTTTCCCTTTCCTTTCAATCAGCCAGAAAGTCTCCACAGCAGTTTGATTTAAAAAAGCAAACTCTGCCATATATTTTCAATTTGGTCTTTAAAAGCAAGGTGTGAGTGATTAGAAGTTTGTGATTGCCAGGCTGAAGAGCCCAGCAGACCTGTATAATAACGCTGGTGATTTCTGAGAGTGGCTGGGTGTGATGGAGGCTGGAGGGGGCAGGTCCAGCACCGGGGAGCACAGGAGAAGACTAACATGAGGCGCCCTCCACAACTCTGGTTTTGACGCTCTAAAGACACTACTACAGCCTTGCCGCACTGCTGGGGACGTGAAGACCCTGCCAGGGAAGGTGCAAAGGACTTGTGACAAATTTGCTTTTAATGGCAGGAAGTCAAAGCCACTTGGGGCTTCAGGTTACTGCATGTGTTATGTCTAGGAATTTGCATATTTGCAAAGATGACCACGCATTGTTAGGTTGAAGAAGAGATCCATGATTTTATTCTCTAGAGAAATGCCCTGCAAAAATGTCTGAAGCATTCGGCTTTGAGCTTTAGATAATTTACCACCTAAGGAACCCGGGGTTCAATGAAGGAAAACCTGGCAGACGAACAGCCAGTTACTTTCAGGACCCCCCAGGCTTAATTGAATGGCTTTTCTGGACCTTTGCTGGAGTATGAATGACAAGACTTGTTTAATTTAACTGAATTACCATGAATTTTATGGGTAGTCTGAAACTTCATATTAGGAACACAGCATTTGACATTGAGTAAAACGATTTACTGTAGGATAGAATGCAAAGTGCCCCTACCAAAGTTGGTTTCCCAGGGCTGTTGCGACTTGTTCCACATAAACAGGCCCTGCTGCCTCCCTCACGCTCTCCTCTTTCCAAGTCACTGGTTGATATGGAAGGAAGCAGAAGCTGAGCAAGGACGGAGCATTTGCACGTTGCTCAACGATGCTTTGAGTAACTGCAAATTTCATCAGGGAGGGAAAAGAGGCCAACTCACTATTTTAAAAAAGTTAGCTGTTCTTGTCCACAACTATGAAATACTCTTAGAGCAGGAGGAGGAATAATCTTTAGAGGATAAAAGATAGGAGAATCAGAGGTCGATCGGGGGAAAAGAACTCTCTAAAATTGCTCTGGAAATTCTTATTTAACTGAATTATGTTTCTAAGAATGTTCCCTTACCGCTCCTCCCCAATTTCCTCCCTTTCTGCCATTTCCAGATAAAATACACCCCCAGGTATTCAAGTAGAAAGCCCATCTTGGTGGAATAGAAGCGCCTGTCTGTTTATAGTGTTTTCTTTCCTAACTGTCTCTGGGCACTAATTATATTCTATAATAGAAACACATTTTTCTCACTTCTCTTTCTTTAGTCATTCTCATATCCACGTGCACGTCCTATTAGTGGTTTCTTTTGCTTAATCAGTTGTTGCTTCTTAGAGAAGCAATTCCTCAGGAAATGCAATGATGAATTATGGCTTAGAGCAGTGACTATCCAGAGTGGGGAAAACATGCTCACTGCATTCAAATGGCAGTTGTCATAGGCATCTCATTTTATTAATATTTTAGTATATGCTTTATTGAATACCCAACAAAGGTTGGAAAATGTTATGTTTTATCTTTGAAATAAGATAAAAATAAATTGCTTCATCGGATGCACATTCAGATGAATAACCAAGGCTGGTTCAACCAGAAAACACTAATTAGCAGAACTTGCATTTGCAAAAACTTTCCCACGTGAAGTTTGTGTTCTGCTTGCCCAGGTGGAATTTCATTATTTTATGGAGTTCAGGTTTGTGGATGAGAGTGGGTATAATTGTGTGAATTATTCTGTAATTTGTAATATTCAGTAATACATAATTCATTGTATGTGTCTCTCATTTGGGAATTTTTAATTGAAATCCAAGACACTAGGGGAGTAACTTATCCTAAGAATAATGAAAAGGGCAGGGCGTGGATTTATATTAGATCTGTTATGGTTCAGGTTAAGTAAGATCCATCTCTAGGGAAAGAATTATGTGTTGACCCTATAAGTAGAAATTTTAAATGTATGTAAGAAGGAGAAGGGAAAAGAGGAAGGAACAAGAGGAACTAAAAGTGCATTTTATTTCACTTTTTATTTTTAGTGTGGCAAATGGGTGCAACTTCAATTGGCTGAATCACAACCAAATCTTCTAGAAATTGGTAGCAGTCAAGATGAAACCAGAAAACTTCTGCATGATCACGAACTTCTCTTGGCGAAGCTCAAGGTAAGATATTGAGATGTGAAGAAGAAACACAATTAAAAAGAAATCCAAAGCTATTTCCTACAGGCCTCGATTCCTCTGGCATCACTGGCCGATGGCGATCTTAGTATAGTGTCAGATAGACAAGAGAAAAACACTACAGTTATTTATGAGCAAACATTAGCATCAGAGAGAAGTAACAAGATTCTTTTAAACTTTCCCTAATGTGATAGAAAATATGGAGTGATAATATTTTCACTGTGGAGAAATAAGTAATTTTTTTCCTAGCTGCCTCAGTAAAAAAAAAAAAAAAAACGAAAAAACTCATTTCTCCATTTCATGAAATATACTGTCAAGTCACAACAACAGACCCAAATTTTCTATTGCTAATAATACTTGCTGGTAAAAATAATTTAGAGTACTTTTTTTCCCTGTTGAATTACTGCACTTTGTATTGAGAGTTCTTTAAACCAAATAATACTTTTGGTGAAAAACTTGACTTATTATCCCATATATGTCATGGTCATTTAGTTAAGAATCTAAATAACATTGGTTTAAATTGCCAGATAAGGGCAAGGTAGGGTCAGAGCCAAGCATATAATTTGTAGGGCCCAATGCAAATTGAAAATGTGGGGCCCCTGGTTCAAAAACCAGGAAGAAGCTTTTTCTTGATTTATCAAGGTGTTTTTAGTTTGCTGTTTAATGTCTGGCTTCTGCAGGCATAGGAATATGTGTGGGGTGAGCAGAAACTCTCACAGGTGCCCAACCTTGCCCAGGACTCAGTATACTGGGTGGGCCTGGGCCTGATACCACCCTTCTCCATCTTGGCCGTGGCCCAGCTAGTGCAACTGACAACTCTTACTGAGCCACTGAGCCAGGTGGAGGAGCAGCCGGGGCAGCAGACTCTACACCCTGCAGGTGGGCCCACAAGGGCAGTGAGGCTCTAATCCCCCAGGACTTTGTTGTCCTATTGGACACAAAATTACACAACACACAAAGATAAAATTATTGAGAATTTCAAGACAGGATCAGGTAGAGCTTCAGATCCCAAGTGATCTTCCCTTCTGAGAATGGACCCCTGGGGTATAGCCAGGCCTGTGAGTAACAACCCTGTTAGGCAAATAAATGTCTTCACTCAGATCAGAGAGGTTTGATGAGGACTCAGAGGCCTGCAATGACTAGGATATTCTGTGTGTTTAGTATGTGAATATTATTGGCTTCTTTGAACATCTAGGCTGGAATTTACACTTGCATTCTAGATTTAGAGACAGATCTGATCTGTAAATGATATATAGTGGTTTTCTGATTGGATGGTGGTAAAAGTAATTAGACAAATCAAACTGAGAAACTGAAGAAAGAATAGTACTGAAAAAAGGGGCCATTAGAATCCAGAATTTATTTCCTGGTTTGACAGCTTCTTGCTATGGGCTCTGGGTTGTCTTTCAAGGAGAAATCTCTGGTCATCAGGACATCTTTTTATTTTATTTTGTTTTATTATTTTATTTTTCTTTAACTGCTGCAATATCCAAAGAACATTTTTTTGAACATAGAATAATACCATTATATGAAAGAGCCTTGAAGGGAGGGGGGAATGGATGGAGGGAGGGGGTTTGGAGAGATTACTTCTGAGGTTTATCTTATAGGGGTACAAGTGAATCTTTCTAAGAGTAGAATGTGAACGTTTTAAAACGATAACTGAGAAAATGACATGAAAGCTGTGTTGACCAGTTTGATGGAAGTATTTCTGATTGCATGTGAAAACTCCACACTGTACCCCAGAAGTGCATTAATGTACATAGTTACCATTCAATAAAAAAAAGAAAGAAAGAAAGAGCATTAAACCAGGAACAAAGACTTATTGTTTAATTCTAACTGTGCCACAAGCTAATGCAATTTGGCTAACAACTCAAAATCTTCCTGCTACACAAAAAGCTACGCAAACTTGTCTTGAATCCCCAATTCCATGAATTGTGGAACCTCAATACTTCCTTGCAGTTCCTACTCATTCCCAGAGGCTTGCTTTTTCATGTTCCCTTTGGTCTCTAGCTTCCTTACATGCACCTGTCAACTGTTTCTGCTGAAGCTAACCTGGACTTGAGACCACATTTCTTCCCAGGTTCTCACTAACAATTCATGTTCAATCAGCATTTCCAGGTCCACTGATCAAGTATGGGGAGGGGTGTCACAATGGTTTGGGTCTCTTGGCTACTTTTCTTCTCCATCTCTATTCTAGTCAAGACCACAACTCCAAGAAGAATGCCTTCTTAGGTAAAGGGGGACAATTCAGCACCCAATCCCATGCTCAAATTTGCATACCTAAATCTATCCAGGAGCTCTGCTAGAAAAGGGCTTTCCAGTTAATAAGGTCCATCCTCTGTAGAAGTCACTGTGGTCCTAGAGAATACATATCCTTTGATGCCAGTCTTCAGGTTGTGGACTTGCACTTAAGTCCTTTAGAATTCAAGCTTTTTTTCCTATGAAATGAGGAGACGGGACAAATCAAAACAAAGCTTCATATCTATTAAGGATCTTACCATAATGGGCCATTGAATCATAAAGCTATTCTCCTTCCCTGCATATGGGTCTAAGAAAATGAGATCTCAAATAAAAAGGTCTTTGGCTTCACCTAGGCCTCTTGCCATAACCTCTTAATGTCCATCTTTCTCATACCCTTTCCCACCAACCCAGCCACCCAAGCCCAAGAAAATTTAAGTAGTGACAGTGTCTTCCAGAAATAATTGATTCTAATGCTATTAGTATAAAACAGTTAAGGGGAATTTGAAGTCTATTTCAGATTTGCTGACAAAAGACTTTTTGAAATAATAAAAATGTTAATTCCATTTTGCAAATGGGTAAGATCACTAATTCAACCAATTTACTGGTTATTATGCTGTCAGGGAAAGCACAACATTAACCCCAGGCAAAAAGTTGTTGGATCCAAGTTGGCTTTAATATGAGCTTTCGAAGGATGAAGACATTAGTAGTTCAATAAGCCAGTAATATTTAATATTTAATGTTCCTTCCGGTCCTTTCCCTATGTACAGAGTTCCACAATTTGTACCAATTATGAAGAAGAATGCTGTGGACGTGATTGTTGGGTTGGTGTGGGATTCAATGCTGCATCCACTTGGGTTTGGGCACAACATTCAGTCTCTGAGGTCTCAGGGTCTTTATTCGAAAACCCAGAGGGATAACTGTTACCTTTATACGCTGAGAAGGGAAATTTAGGGGATAAATAAAATGATATATGACAGTGTATGCTGATTTTCAAAGAAAAAGTGGCATAATTATTATGTTAATGGTGAATGTGTCGGAGTAATTTGATATACCAAATGTTTATTTAATGGAAATGCTACTTTCTGCCTTCCATTGAAAATTATCTCAGAACCTAGTAATTTATACTAAAGGGAAAAATTCTGAAAATATAGAATTTTTATGAGCGTCTCTAATGTTGGTAATATTTATACCCTGGAGGTCTTATTTTCCCTTCAGCGATGTACTGAACCTCAGTGGAGTGTCCAGAGAAAAAATATTTCCTTATTTTTAGTGATGAAAATATAATCATGTGGAAAACCTTTAACTCCCAAAAGGAATCTAGATTCCCAAAACATATTCAAATTATTTCTAATGAGAAAGAAGGCATTCAAGAAAGAGAAGAAAAAGAGGATGAAGCCAGGTGAAGATCTGCCTGTGGCCACTATCGACGTGAGCCCCTCAGGTGAGACACAAAGTGGTTGAAGGTAGGGAAAGGAGTGAGAAATACCTCAGGGATGTTGCTGAGAACATTCTTCTCTTCAACAACTGTCTTTCCACAACATTACTATTGTTTGAAAGAATTATGACTACAAAAACTAAGAATACCTCCTGGCACTGGCTCCTGTATTTGCAGAGATGTGACATTAACATTCAGTGAAGAATGACCCAGTTTTGAGAACAAACACTGGAAAATTTCACCTCTAGTTTGACTCTCATAAGTCTATTGGTTTTCTGATTCTGACTAAATCTTAAACCCAATAAATGCTTATTTTTTTCCAATTTCTATTTCCTGAACAGAAATAAAGGCAATAAAGGCAGAATATATTAGTAGCAAAACTAAAAGTCTCATTAAGATTTTCCTTAAGGGGCAGTGCCTGGGGCTCAGAGAGTAGGGTGCCGGCCCCGTATACCCAGGGTGGCAGGTGCAAACCTGGTCCTGGACAAACTGCAACAAAAAAATGGCCCCAAATGCTGGAGGTGGTAGGTTCAAACCTGGCCCTGGCCAAAAACTGAAAAAAAAAAAAGATGTTTTTTTCTGCTGTTAATCTGAAGTATTTACTAAAATGCATTTTAAATATTTTTTATTATGGTAAAACACATATGAAATTTACATTTTTAAATGTATAATTTAATGTACCATTTAAATGTATAATTCAGTAGCATTAATTATATTCACCATATTGTGCAACCATTACCATTAACTATTTTCAAATCTTTCCAAAAAATTCTATACCCATTTATTAATAATTCAATTATTACATCCACTGGTAACCTCTAATCTACTTTCTATCTTTATGAAGTGTCTATTCTAGATACCCTCTATAAATGGCATCACACATTTTGTCCTTTTGCATCTGTCTTATTTCACTTAATATATGACATTTTCAAGATTCACCCATACTGTGGTATGTATCAGGATTTATTACTCTTTGAATAAAGTTTAATAATCCATTGTAATGATACATCACATTTTGTTTTTCCATTCAAGTGTCTGTGGACACTTGGGTTGTTTCCACTTTTTGACTCTTGTGAATGATGCTATAATAAAATTTGTGTACAAGTATCTATTTGAATATCTGTTTTCAGTTCTTTTGGATATACATCCAAGAGTAAAAAATGGCCAGGTCATATGGTATTTTTGTGTTTAACTTTTTGTGGAAACACCAAAATGTTTTCCACAGCAGCTGTGTCATTACACACTACCAGCAATACACAAGGGTTCCAATTTCCCCATGTCCTGGCCAAAACTTGTCATTTTGTGTTTGTTTGATTTTAAATTATATTCATTCTGCTAGGGGTAAAGTGGTGTTTTGTTGTAGTTTTTATTTGTATTTCCCTAAAGATGAATCACATTGCACATCTTTTCATTGGTCGTTTATATGTCTTCTTTGGCAAAATGTCTAAGACCTTTGTCCACTTTTAAAGCAAGTTGGGCTTTTTTTGTTCTTGTTGAGTTCTAGGAGTTCTTTATATATTGTGGATAATAATCCCTTATCAGATATATGATTACTTCATGTGGTAGATTAATTTTCTCTCTTTCCTTGTGCTCATGCAGACCCACAAATTAGGGAATTCTACCCTAAACTATTGGGGACGAGGCTTCTACCCAATTCCTCTCCTCACTTACTCTTCTGCACAGAAGTGAGGAGACTGTTGGTTGATTGGTGAGGCTGGGGAAAAAGTAGCCACCCTGGTGACTCCACCTCAAGTGTCCTTTCCACAGACCCACATGCCCATGGGCTGCCAGTTCTCCTCTCTCTGTACGTCTGCTCACCTGGCTGGCAGACTCAGGCCATAGTCCCACCTGGAGCAGCTGGATATGCATCTTTCCACAGGCAGATCCTGAGAGCTAGGTTTTTTTTCTTTGCAGTTTTTGGCCAGGGCTGGGTTTGAACCTGCCACCTCCAGCATATGGGGCTGGCGCCCTACTCCTTTGAGCCACAGGCACCGCCCCTGAGGGCTAGGTTTTAAGGAAAGAAAGTAGAAATTCAAGTAATTTCATCTTCTAATCCAGCTTTCCCAGTAATAAAAGCAGGTATTTTTAATCCTCTCTGACCCTGATGTCTATTTCTCAGTTGATTCAGAGTCCTAAAGGGAGAGGGGTAAGATCAATGGGCACCCGCCAAATGCCAACATATAACTGATTTGTGGTTTAGATGGAACTGGTTTTTTTGTCCTAGACATGTAAAGCATGTGCCTTATTTTCCACTGATCATTTTGAAGAGGGCAACTGAAGTGAGGTAGGAATAATGTAGGAGTTCTCGGGAGTGGGAAGTAATAGCCAGTTTAATTTCTCATTTAAGCTTTTGAAAATAGAGGACTATTTCACTAAAAAATGAAATAGTGTTCTCACAACTATGAAACAGCTAAACTTCCTGGTGGTCTTCCTGACTCATTTGCCACTTTCCTACATTACAGGGTGTTTCCTTCCTAGACTTTTAGTTCTAGGGAATAGTAGGGAGTTGTGGAGTGATTCCAGGGGCACAAATTCAAATAGCATTCTTTAGATTTGGAAAATGCCATGGACAGTCTTGTGAAATATTATTTTTATATGGAGAAGTGAGAGATATTTTTTGTTGTTGTCGTTTGTTTGTTTGAGGCAGGGTCTCTGTTGCCCTGGGTAGAGTACCATGGAGTCATCATAGCTCATAACAACCTCAGTCTCTTGGGCTCAAGTGATCCTCTTGCCTCAGCTGCCTGGTAGCTGGGACAACAGGCATCTGCCTCAATACCCAGCTAATTTTTCTATTTTTCAGTAGATACAGGGTTTTGCTCTTGCTCAGGCTGGTTTCAAATTCATGAGCTCAAACAATCCTCCTTCCTTGGCTTCCCAGAGTGCTAGGATTATAGGCCTGAGCCAGGGCACCAGGTCAAACAATGTTGTTTTAAGAGAGTCATAATGACAGGTTTCTCACACATGCAGATAAGGCACAAAATATTGCAAGTATCACAGATAATTTGTTACCAGTTCAATCTAAGCAGGACTTTAGAGTCTGACTATAACCAATGAAGTATTAGTGCAAGTTGATTTATCATAGGAGCAGGAGTTCTGAAAGAAGAAAAATTGCAGGCACAGAGACAGAAGAGTAAAAATTTGGAAAGGACACTCTTTCAGCCCTGTCTTGGCTGAGCAATGAAGGTTGGCTCCTCAATAGAAGCTGAAGGGCCTGTGGAAAAGATGAGTCACACACTATATTGTTTTTGTGGCCAGACATCAAGTAGCACAGAGCTGGCAAGACAGAGAGGCATCTCCACATTTCTGCAAGGAACAGAGCCTGGATTGGTTATAGAAAATACTGGTGACTCTTTTGACAACTTTACAAAGACCCAGTGCACAGGAAGATTCTGGTAGCTTAAAGATGGCTGTTAGTTCTGCTCCTCCCATTGAGCAGTGGGATCTATGTCCCTCTGTTAAAATTGGAGACCCTGTGATGGCTTTGTCCAGTAGAATACAGTATAGAGGATGCTGTGCCAGTTTCCATGTCCCAGTATTAGGGGACTGGCTGCTTTTATTTCCTGCAATGTTGGAACCTACCCGATTTGTGAGGAAGTAAAGCAGCTCTGTAGAGAGGCCCATGTGCAGAATTAAGGCTCCCAGGCAACAGTTCTGGCTGAGATCTCAGCTAACAGCCAACCATCTTGCCAGCCATGTAAGGGAGCTGCTGTGGAAATAGATTCTCCAATACTAGCTGACCTTCCTGGCTGGCTTGTGTGGAGCAAAGACAAGCCTTCTTCACTGAGCCCTGCCCAAATCAATAATCACAAGCAAAAGAAGTGATTGTTAGTTTAGGCCATGAGAATTTGGGGTAGTTTGTTTCATAGCAATAGTTAACTGAAACAGAAGGCAGCAACATTGGGGGCAACCTCTAGGGGTCCTGAAGGCAGCACTTATGAAGGAAAAGTAACAGGCAGAAGAAGACAAGAGTTTTCTTGGGAAGGCGATGGAGAAGTAGAGCTGAGTTCCTCTAAAACAAAAGTTTTGCAGTTTGCCGGTGATTTACTTCTTGAAGGACGAATAAAAGCAGATTCAAAGGTATATCTATTCTAATCTTAGACTGTTTGGCTTACGTTCTGATATAGTTCCTTGATCGGGAGGAAAATGCTGATAGTTATAATTCAGTGCACAGGGATATGCACAAAATATCATGGGTGTATTATGGAAGGAGTGATTAATGCTGCCAGGGAAACCAGGGGAAACTTGACAGAAAAAATGGTCTTTGAGCTGTGCTGGGGATGAATATGAGTTTTCCAGATACCACAGACCAATTTAAAAGACAAATAATGAACAAGGAGAAAAATATTTGCAATTTACATAGCAGTCCAAGGGTTATAAATCTTCATATTGATAAGAAATACAAATAAACCAATAAAATAAATAAAAAGGAGGCAATTCACAGAAGATAAAAATCTCTAATAAGCATGTTAAAAGGTGATCTGCATCACTAATGGCCTGGGAAATGAAATCACAATAATACAAAGATCTTTCATTATTTGCCTAATATACCACTGAGAATTTGAAATATCAATAACATCTAAATATGGTGAGAATGGGAGGAAATGCTGTGGGTGAGACTTTGAATTAACACAACCATTTGGAAACTGGACAGCAATAAAATGGAAAATACTCATGGTCCTGTGATCCAGCAGCTTCACTGGATACAGTGAAGGCACTAATCGGGGGGATAGTGACATAAAGATGTTTTTGCTCCAATACTGAGCATTTTTCACATGTCTTTAGTGGAACTACCTAACTGGAAATGTAAAATAGCTAATGATAGGAATGAACTTAGAAGCTGATAATGCTTTTTTCATACTGCGGAATATAATGCTGAGCTCCAGGCTGCTTTTTTGTGCCATAGATAGTTAGGTATTTAAGCCAGTGTTGATTGGGCATTATGTCGTTTGTCACCAAATACTTTCCCATCTGAAACTTGGGTGAAAGGTCAGGATCACAGCTGGCATTTTTGAGATCATGGGCCTGTAGTCTTCAAGGTAGTCATTGTTTATTTACAAAATAGTCCTTTGAAATATAGGTCTATAAGCAATTTTTTTTTAATGGGAAGTAATGCCAAATGACTCTAGGTCTGAGATTTGGACTGATAGGAAAACTCCAGCAGTATGAGAAACCTAAGTAAGGGGTGACAACGACAGCTAGTGCACAGGATCCACCCACCCCCTACTCCCAACCTTCAACACTGCTGAGTTAGATTACATGTTAGGATAAAAATACACCTTGGAATTCTGTCCAAAAGGTAATAGATCTTTCTGCTATAGTAAAGACATTTAGTTACCCGTCAACATCTGTGGGAGATTGGTTTCAGGATCCCTGAATATTTGAACACCATGGATTCTCTATATAATTCTCTATATAAATTCTGTACCTAAAATGGTGTAGTATTTGCATATAACCTACACATGTCCTTCTCTATACTTTCAATCATCTGTAGATTACTTAATACCTAATACAATGTAAATAGCATGAAAATAGTTGTTATACTATGTTGTTTTCTATTTGTATTAGTTTTATTGTTGTATTGTTATATTTTACTGGTCTTTTTCTCTGAATATTTTCAGTCCTCCATTGGTTGAATCCATGGGTGTGAAATTCATGAGCTGGGAGGACCAACTGTCCATCTCGTATTGTACTTAGCCTACAGTGGGGGGGATTTCTTTTTCCGTCAGTGTGTTTTGTGTCCATTGTGAGTCTGGCCTGCTTAGCCTTTGTCAGAATGCATCTTTTCTAAACTGTAGACTTTATCTTAGATGCATAATAATGCACACATATGTAAAAAACTAGAGGTTTCCAAATGACATGGCTTGATCATTCTCATAATAAGTTCATCTAGGTATTCGTCTTCAAGGAAATAAAGCAAACTTCAGAGTTTGTGGTTAGCCCTATCCTCCAAATTAGCCATATTGCATGTTCTCCATCTTTTTCCTACCACATATTGGAAGCTCAGATGCTTGAGTGGGATTAGAATCTTTGTCTTTTTTACTGGTTCCAGTTCCAGTGAGGTGGAATGAACACCCTCCACCCACAGCTATAAACTCTATATGTAATGCATGTTTGATGAAGATGCTGCAGTATAAGGGCTAGGAGGTAGAGTAACAAAAGACATCAGAATTCCAAATACCACCAAACCAGCAGTGTTTTCTTTCATCTCTGCTTCAATATATCCCCAGTTGGATTCAAAGGCTGATCAACACTGTGATGTAGGTACCAGCTGTGGACAGAAAAAGCTCTAGAAAAGCCCTTTCTTTCAAGGGCTTTCAAGGTCAGAGAGGAAGAGGGAGATCCTCAGATTTTGTTTTTTGCTTTTTGTGTTTCTGTTGTCTCTGCCCCTAGCTCAGGCCATCCAGAATAGCAGTGGTGATAGTGAAATTGGAAGTAACAGGCAGATGCCTAAACCTTCAAGAGATGAGAAACCATTGCTCCCTCCATCCTCCCCACAACCTGGCCCTGTAGGTGCAGTGGTGGGAAGTGCCCAGGAGAATGCGGACCAGTATGGGGGAGCTTCCATGGTACAACTTACAGGCCATGAATAAAACTAGCAAAGTAAGAAGATAGAGAAGGTGAGAGTAATCTCTCTCCTCAGCTCCATAAGTCATACACGTGACTCTGAATTCCTTAAAAGAAAGCCCAATCACTTTGTGAGTAGACAAGGAACTCTGAAGAACCACAAGCTCTCAAATTCAGTTTCATGAGACATATTTTTCACTTTAGGGTCCAACTCAAAGCCCACCCCAAATTTTTCCATAATTGGAATTATAGGCTATCCTAGAGGTCACTATACATAGGGAAATCAACAAGCTCATATTACATTTTATATTTTTTATATTTCTATATAAACACATAGAGAAATATTTTGTAAATATTTTGTTAAATTTTGTAATGAGAATTTTGTAAATAAAGGCATATTTAGCTATAGTTTCCTATTTTCCCTATGTATGTAACCTCTGGGATACCTCTGGGATACCCCAAACACTCAAAGCTATTGCTAACTGTGTTCCAATACAGTTAGTGACACCATAGGCTATCATAGAGATTTAGTGACACCATAGGCTATCAAAATTTTATCAATTTGTTAAAAAGAAGGCACTTTAGTGTGTTATCCTTCTTAGATCAGCAATAAATAGAAATATGTAATGCAAGCTGCAAATGCAAGCTATATATGTAATTTAAAATTTTTTAGTAGCCTGTGAATAAATTTTAGGTCATTAAATTATATTAGAGAAGTGTAAATATCTCATATTGATGATCTAAGCCTTTATTTTAAAGAACTAGAAATATAAGAGCAAATTAAAACCAAAAAAGCAGAATAAACAAAAAATAAGGAGAAATCAATGAAATTGAAAATAGAAAAATAGAGAAAAATTGATAAAATCAAAATCTGATTCTTTGAAAGGGTCAATAAAATTGATAAGACTCTAGCCAGATGAGACATGAAAAAAAAGGAGTGAAGATAAAAATGACCAATATTAGGTATGAAAGATAGGCATCACTATAAATCCCACAATGTTAAATAAAGCCCAATAAGGGAGTGCTATGAACAACTCCATGAACAACTCAATTCAACAGGTTAGATGAAATAAACCAATTCTTTGAAGCCATAAATTCCTTAGGAAGAAGAGTAAAAAGAAATAAGGGAAAATAACTTAATAATATCCTTAATTTACCCCAACATATGTATAGAAATATTATTGGTTGGTATATAATATTTACAAAAATTATTAAGGAGATATTTTAATCTGCTTTAGTACTAAGACTTCAAAGTTCAGGATATTCTTTATACTTACACACATAGCGTGTCATAACTGGAATGAGTCATATTTCTAGAGGCCAGTGGCCCTCCATTTTGGAAAGTGCAAATTTAGAGAATGAAGAAGACTAAATCTTCTAGGAATGAAAATAGCTTGTTAATTTTTTTGGTTCAGAAGGAGCCTGCTTATAACAAAACCAAGGTATGCAGAATCTAATAAGGAAACCTGTGAGATGAGATTTTTTTCAGGAACAAAATATTATTTAGGGGCGGGACAAAAATTATTTTTCATAGTAACTTTTTAATGGTAATTTAATAAAGCACTATTATTAGACATTGTCATAGGGTAAATAGGATATTTTTCCTAGTGTAATATTTTAAAACGTATGAATATAAATGTTTGTGCATGTGTTAACTATTGCATTGATTTACTTGAAAAAATAATTTCTTTAAAACAAGTGAATTACATAAACATTTTGAAATGATAAAAAAAAAACACCTGGTATTAATCCAGTCTGAAAGGCTGACAGTAAAAGGCAGTAATTAAATGATGAATTTTCTGGATACAAATTCTGGAAGCATTATGGCACATTTCATTAATAATTTTGTATGTAATTTGTTTTTCATTTTTCATCCATTACTCAAATACTGTTCCATGGAATTATTATGTTTCTGTTGCTTAATAATGATAATAGCATGGGAGGCCAAATGCAATTCAGATTCTAAAAATAGCTGAAAGGATTCTGTTAATGTGCCTTGGTTAATTTTGCTTAATGTTGGTTAACAGATCATTAAAGATTGTATATTTTGTTACTTGAGAGATGAATATATAATACAAAGCAAGAATCTGCTTCCATTAGCATAATTAGCAAAATGAACTAACTTACAAATTTGGAGAATTATTGCTCAATTTATTTGTAAATATTTCACATATGACTAGTTTTCATTTATGGTTGTACTTGATGGCCTAAGTTCTAAATAATAAACAAAAGGAAAATGCAAATGTTATTGAAAAAATATGACATCTGAACACTTGAATGTTCTATCAGTTTTCATTGTCATTTAAAGTTTTATGGTCGGAAAACAGAGAATCATGGTCTGGGTATTACATGTTTAAATGTGGCTAAGATGTAAATCTTTGTTAAAACCCGCTTTCCAGGTCTAAGCCACCTACCTGGGGAAAGTTTTAGATAATTAATCATGATTAGGAAGCTTAAAAAGATGAAATTCTTAATTTTTTTACTTCCAAGAAGGAAAAAGCATTCTCTATTACCTGAGACTTAACAACTGGCCTACAAAAAAGATTTAGCTAAACTCAAGGGTACCAAATAATCATTTTCAATCCCAGAATCCCAGAATTCCCACCCTGACCAATTTATTGGTCATCATGAGAGATTACTTTAGTAGACTAAGTTTATGCTTCTACCAAACAAACAAACAAAAAACCCAGCTAAACTTGCAAACAAGATTCTGCCATAGTTACTAAAATTTTCATGATTAACTCATAAACCCACTATGTAACTATGGAACACTCTCTGTGTACACAGCTGAGAATTGGAACACAAAGGGTATGTGAACATAAATATTACAAAATAAAGTTTTTATGCCTTGAAAAGCTTGTAGAAGCAATAATGGTCACTATCTACTGATCATTTGCTGCATAATTATAGTAAATGCATGAGGTACTTAATCCTCAAAATCAACCTTGTGAAGTAGGAAATGTTTAAATTTAACAGATGATTAAACAAGTTCCAAAGTGCCTATCCCCAAATCCCACAATGATTTATGCCACAATAACTCACTGCCACTCCAATTTATTTAAGGAAGTGTTATAAATGTTTAAAATATAGCCATTGTAAGATACTATAGGGTATCTATAAAGTTCATGTACAATTTAAAATAGATTGCACATGAACTTTAAGGACACCCTGTATATGAAAGACTACATATAAAGTGCTGGATCTCAAAAGAAGTGATGGGTAAAGATTGGGAGTGAGAATGACCTTCCAGATTAGAGGACAGGGTTAGCAAAGCTGTTGGGACAAGTATAAGCAAGATATGCAGGGGGCCCATGAAGAACCCTGTCAGGAAGAATCAATGGTTGAGGCTAGACTGATATAGAGAATAAGGGCGGGAACTGGAAGGCAGTACACACTGGGCTTCATAGATTTGATGGTGGCCAAGGGTGGGTTCTAAAAACAGGGGATAGATTTGATGAAATACAGTAGGTTACCTTTAAAACTATAAGTAGGGTGGACTTGAATGGGAAATTTTTGTAGTTAAAAACATATATTGAAGCTATTAATAGCCATTTGATTTTAGGATAGGATTCTGAATGAAAAAGTTAACCAAATTCCAAAGTCTTTACTAAAGCAGTTAGTATAGTAGATTTCTATAATGGAAGTATATAAAACAGATAATTTAGATTTAATTTACTTCACATAGAGACCAAGGAAAAGTCAAAGATTATCTCCAACCTTAAAGCCTGTAAGATTAGAAAAAAAAAAAAAAAAACAGATATCCCATTGGTATCATGTAATTTTCAAAGTAGCACCATTTTGAATCAGAATGCCCTTTACTTTGACAGATTGGAGATCACCGATATCATTTGCTAGAGTAGGTTTAGGGAACCAGTGATGCTGGACACCAAGTTGCAGTTGTTTAATAACAAATGTGAAGAGAACAATCAGCAGTAGCCAGAGTATTCCATTCCTCCAAGAAATCTGAAGCAAGAGAGTGATGCTGGTGGGGAAGTTGTGTTACTATGAGAAAGATAAGAGTTCAGGGAAATGAACTCCTTGCTTCAAAGATGGAGCGTATTAAGGAAGAGTTTGCTATGAACCTGAGTATCCATGAGATACAATTGTAAAGTTTGGGAGAGGAAATTTATAAAGCAGAAGGGTCTTACTCAGGTGACCAAAGACTGGAGGAATGTCAGATAAAGTGAAACTTTCCAGCCTTGAGATTACAAATGGTCATGGGAGAATGGATCTCATGGTTTCCTGGTAGGGAAGTTGGTGATGGTGACTTCCTGCTCCAGTGTTCTGTCTGATGACTGTTTTCTAGGCAGTTCAGGACCCCAGTGAGAGGGGACGTGAAATTGAGCAGTCTTCACAAGGAGCAAT
Organism: Otolemur garnettii; assembly: GCF_000181295.1. Taxonomy (NCBI): domain Eukaryota; kingdom Metazoa; phylum Chordata; class Mammalia; order Primates; family Galagidae; genus Otolemur; species Otolemur garnettii. The sequence goes on from NW_003852443.1 coordinate 7,406,185, forward strand.
TAGAAGCAAAGCCTGCACAGGTAGCTGCCAACCTAGCTGCCATCAGAGTCACCTGGGGGTTAAAAAAGGAGACATAGGATTCTTAAATTGAAATAAAGGAAGGCCAGGTGCCTGTATGTTTTTAAAAGTTTTTGCAGTACTTCTGATGCCCCATAAGGAGTAAGAAACTCTGGCCAGAACCTGAAGAAATATACCCCTTAAACAACCACATGGAAGTGCTATCGATGCTATAGGGAAAAGGACAAATGGAAAGATAGACATAAAAATATTCAGAGCTCCATCACAAAAGTTTGGGGAAAAGAAATTTCAAGAAGTATAAAATAGTGTTGGAAACAAATGCTGCTGTAAGATTTGACTGTGAGGAAATTGTTATTGCTCTTTAAAACCTTTCTGGAATGTTCCTCATGTATGCTACTGACCATGTCCTCCTTTGAACACCATCTATAACTGGCAGCCTGCCTACCTGTAATACAGTATGTGTTTTGTCAAAGACTCAACTAAGTTTCATTTTCGTCTCGTTTGCTAGTCTGTGAACATATTTCTATTCCCAGGGTCTAGCACTGTGTTTATATGTCCAATAAATGTTTGCAGAATGAGTGAATGAATGAGGGAATGAATAAATGAATGCACATGTCCATTACATAATTACAGGAGCAATTAATCTCTGTGTAATAACAGCAAAAGAAACGTGAAAAAAGGAACATGGGTAAAGAAACAAAATGGCAATGATTTAAATGGTATTCACGTTCTTTACTCCTCTTGCTCACAACAGTTCTGAGAGTTTTAAGACAACTCAATTATTAATGTGTAGAACATTTGAGCTCCCAAGAGAACATGGTGGAACTGATAAATTTTTAATACTATTAGTTTTTCTGATTTGTGTCATTATTCTTCTTTTAACTGAGCCACAGGATGAGTTTCCATGTAAATTATTGATGTCCTCATTTCAGAATGCTACAGTGGCCTCCTAAGCTTGGGGCCCATCTTAGTTAGGCCCATCTTTCTCCCCAGGGATTCCTCTGGGCTTTGCACCCAGAACCTCATTAAATATAGTGTCCCTTGAGTGAGCATGGTCTGTATAATGTAGTTTATGAAGTATTTACATCAGCATCACCTTGGGTACCCATTAAAGGGCAACTCACCAGACCCCCATTAGATAAGCCTGTCTGGGTACAGCAAAGCCATCTGCATTTGGCATCCGTGGCTCTAAGGCTCTTACTCGTCATTTAGCATTGCTTTCAATGTTGGTTTGCTTAAATTTTCACATAGGTATACATTTCTCATAAAAGCGTAAGCTTTCTTTGGGGCAGAGATTGTACTGGTGCATATTAGGTTATTATCTGGTTAATTTTTGTCTAAATTAGTTGTAAGAGTTTTAGAGCCCAAATCAAGATATCTGTATCAACATAGAAGAATGGGTTTATTTATTTATTTAGGGACAGAGTCTCACTCTGTCACCCTGCACAGAGTGCCATGGCATCATCATAGCTTACAGCAACCCAAACTGTTGGGCTCAAGCAGGCAATCCTCTTGCTTCAGCCTCCCAAGTAGCTGAAACTACAGGCACTTGCCACGATACTCAGCTAATTTTTTTTCTATTTTTAGTAGAGATGGGATCTTGCTCTTGCTCAGGCTAGTCTTGAACTTCTGAGCTCAGGCAATACACCTGCCTTGGCCTCCCAGAGTGCTAGGATTACAGACATGATCCACCGTGCCTAGCCTGAATGGACTTTTATTAAGTGCTCACTATGTGCCGATTATTTATTAATATTTAAATTCTTTTGAGACAAGGTCTCACTCTGTCACCCTGGGTATAATGCAGTGACATCATCTTAGGCCACTACAATCTCAAATTCCTGGGCTCAAGCAATCTTCCTGTGTTAGCCTCCTGACTAGCTGAGATTATAGGCACCTGCCACCATGCTGGACCAATTTTCCTGGTTAGTAGAGATGGGGTTTTGCTTTTGCTCAGGCTAGTCTTGAACTCCTGACCTTGAGTAATCCTCTTGCCTTGGTCAGCCTCCCACAGTGCTAGGATTACAGACATGAACTACTATATCTGATCTTAATTTCTTTTCTTTAAATTTCTTTTTAGAGATAGAGTCTTGTTATGTTGCCCAGGCTGAATTTGAATTCCTGATCTCAAGTAATCCTCTTGCCTCATCCTCCTAAGTAGCTGGGTCTACAGGCATGTACCACTATGCCTAGTTAATTTCAAATATAAGATTCATTTAAATGTTTTAAATGTATTAATTCTTTTCATCCTTATAATAACCACATGAGGTAAATTTTATAAGAAGCTATGTGACTTAGCAGTTGAGCGTGTACACTCTGCCTGCCTGCATGTGAGTTCCAACGTGGCTGCTTAGGTGTGTAACTCTGGGCAAGTTATTTACCCTCTCTGCCTCAGTTTCTCCATCTATAAATGGGGGGTAGTAATAGGGCCTATCTCATAAGCTGGGTGTGAAGATTCAATGAGTTGAAATAGTAAAAGAATTTAGGACAAAGCTTCACACATATTAAGTGCTGAATGATTGTTACCTCTTATTGTTAATCCCAGTCAGCAAATGAGGAAACTAATGCACACCTGAGTTATTTGCCCAGGCCATGCAGCTAGGAAGCAGTGGAGCCCTTGTGCTGTCCCTGTGCCCGGCGGGCTGTGTGCCCTTCAATCATTAGCCCCACTGTGAGATCCCACTCAGTCAGGGGTGGGATGAGGATGGTATGCGTCTCCTGTCAGCCAAGGAGCACTCAGAAATTTCTTGTCAATGTTGCAGCTGGGGATCTCAGAAGATTTACAGGAACCACATCGCCGGAGCATCAGATGTCTTTGCTCTTCCAGGCTAGATTCTGTGTCTACCACATGCCTGCTCCACACTTGGCACTGGAAAGGGCACAGAACAAATGTAAAAGGGCGTTGTTGGCCTCCAGAAATATGTAATGTATAAAGAGCAAAACGACTCTGGTAGATGCCTGAAGCAATTAAATAACAGTGAAATCACAACATCAAGGCTCTAGCTGGTTAATTAAGTCTCCAGATGAAAGATGTTGATAGTGAAAGTACCTTAGACAAGTTCAGGGGCAAAGAGAAATTAATTTAACTGGCGTATTTTCATGAAGAAGGTGGAATTTAAGGTCAACTTTGAAATATGGGGCTGTGGAATTAAGTGGTGTAATAGAACAAATTCTGTGGGCAGAGAGCTAACTCCTCAAGTCAGAAGCAGCTGTCTCTTCCCTCTGCTTTGGCTTCATCCTGTGAACAGATGTTGGTTTAAGACTTGTATTTATTTATCTTTCTGTTTGGTACAGAAACTTCCTAATGTTCTAGCTTTCATCAGGTCTTAGGGAATGTGTCATTCTCTTTGTTGTTGTTATTGTTGTTTGTTCAAGCACAGTAGAGTTCAGGTTCCCCAGTAAAACACACAATGGCATTCCTGATAAGCCTCCTGCACTGTTTTTTTTCAGTCACATAAAAGGCCACAGCACTCTTAAGAGAAAGGCAGTCAAATCTAAACAAATCCGAGGGGACAGACAACTCTCCCAAACAGCAGAATCACTATTGACAATCTCATCTACATACCTGTAGATTTTTCCAATTATTTACTTCATTTCACAGAACAGACATTCAAGAGTCAGGTACATGCAAATATCCAGGAAGAAAAAATGAAGAAAAATGCATTTTTTGAGAAGTCATGTTATAGAATTTTTGAAGGCATTTGAAATTTGTTTCACAATGCCATCTTTTATTGGGCCTGTATCAAAGAAATTATTTTTTGAGCAACCAATTATTTTGCTGTAGATTGAGAATAAAATATCTGATTCTATTTACATTTTAATTAGGTAAGGGTTTTCCAGATTTTCCATTATGAACAGATTTTCATTGTCCTTTAATAAATGGTTCTGGTTTGAAAACTGATCTCCCCGACCCCATAAGAAAAAAAAAAAACACCTTTATTTATTTATTTTTAATACAAATTAACTGTGCCTGGCAAATTCCACAGATTCAGTTTGGTGTTGTTTTCCTTAATTTGGTCTCTTTCTGTTATTGTTTATATTAGTGACATTTACTAGTGACAGCAAAACCATTTGATTGATATTAACCAAACCTGGACCCTGAAAGGTAAAGAGTTGACCCAGAGTCTTCCTGAAGTGAGGGCTGTGCTCTCGCCTTTCCGTCACAGGGTGTTTCCCCTTCGGACAGCTGTGGCCTCAGAGTTTTCGGCAGCCCCATTAGCTGCTGCTCCTATTTCAGACTGGAGGCCGACCAGACCTCTAGTTCTGTCATTTGTGTGCCAGTCTGGATTAGGGGCAGCCCACGAAGTATGGCAGGGGAATGACACCACCAAACAGGCATGTGCAATGAGGCCAGAGTTACGTGGTGGGGTGTTCATTTCTCTTTTCTCAGAAAAATATCTGAAGCTGGAAATCCATTGTGCTTGTCTGTGCACAATGTATATAAACTCAAAGTTAAATTCAGTACGTAGGGTTTACAGAGGAAGGTATACGCTGTGTTGATAGTGAAATTAAAGGCAGAAAATTCTTGCAAAAGAATGTAATTTCTAAAGTACTCTATTATCTTACAATTGCCCTGTACTTTGGTTGCTATGAATGATGAGGATCGTGTTAACAGTTACTCGGTATTATGAAAGACTGAACGGCAGCCTGGAACGTGTGAGGCACTGTACCTGCATCAGCTCATCCCATCTTCGTAATGATACTATGGGAAAGTGCCCCTGTTGCACCCGTCTTCTAGAGGTGCAAACTCAGACTCATTGGTTGCATGTAATGACACAGTAAGCGGCAGATCTGACGGCTGATGTGGTTTGGGTACCCCTTAGGAGCTCCTCGTGCCCTCACATATTTGTGCCTTTTCCTTTCATACAGTTACTGATGCCACAATTCCACCACCACAGAATCATTCTTTAAAATAATCCAGACATTGTGTTTATTCAGATAAAGTAGTGGAAGGAACACTTTCCCGTCCTGCTACATCTTGTCCCCAAGATCTACTTTCTTCATGTCCTACCTCCCTTGGTGCTAAAGACTTGCTGGTCCTTGGTTTATACAAAAGCTGCGTGCTTCCTGAATGTATAGAGAGAATGATATGAATATTTTTAAAGAAATGAAACCCTTAAATATTCTCTGCTAATGGAGTTGTTGGTGTTAACCAGCATGTGAAGCATTGATCATAAACTTCAGGGTTTCCCTCACCCTGAAATCACATCACATATTTGCTTATATGTTCCATCAACATTCATGGCTAACTCTAGCTGCCATCAGAAAATGTCAACGCCTGCAGAAATATATAATAAACATTGCAGGTCACTGGGTGGTACCATTGAAACATCTTCACAGAGTTCCAACACAACAACTAAATTATAAATAATCACCATTATATATGTAGCATATGTATTGACTTTAGAGACTTCTTTCATATACAGTCTCTCATTTTAGCTTGCATCGTAAGGATCAGTAGAGTATGGAATCCTTTTTAAGGTCGGGGAGCTGAGTCTCAGCAAGGTTAAAGGATTTGCTCAGATCTAGTAACTGGCTAAGCTGGAACTCATGCTTTGATTAAAATCTACTCTGTCATGATCTTTTCACTATGTTGTATCCTGTGGCTTTCCGGCACAAGCTGAGCACTGAAGCCTCATCAGGAAGTGTAACACCTGAGCTCATGAAAAGTGCTGTCACTTCACAGCCAACAGTGGTCTCCAAGGTGGAAGTTTGGCCCAGTGCCAGCAGAGAGGACACTGGCGTGCAGATCCTTAATTACCCCAGGCAGCGTGATAGGCCTAGAGGAGCACTGGGCGCCACGAGGGCCACATAACTGACAGAAAGGGAAAGGACAAATTTAGGTAAAATGATGCTTTTTGATTTGAGCTATAAAGCTCCTTCTATGGCTAAATGAAAGAACAAAACACATCCTTGTATGTCAAACATGCGAACACTTTCTCTGGAACTTTTTGGACTCCAAGTGATAGTTATCACAGGAAAGTTTTTATTATTAATGAATAAGAAACTATTTTAACTATTTAAATGAGGTCCTCATCACTGCAGGATAGACTAAGAGCTATCCTGATGTATTTGAGCTATGTTGTTTAAACTTTTTAAAGTCCGTATTAATTATTAAAGCATAGTCTCCTGCTGTACAATAATCTTTTTATGTTTGATATGAAGACAAGGTGTGCAGTAAAGAGGATAGAAAGAGAATGAAAAGATATAATGGTTTACGGGTAGGTTTGCCGATCTGAACACTGCTAAAAGCTTTTCTATATGAAATAAATATTATGTAGTTAAGCCGGAGTTACTGACACCAGAAAACAGAAGTGTGCAGTAAGTGAGCAATCTAAGTGTCCAACACGCTAAGTGAGCCCTGGTGTTGGTGGGTCTTTAGAATGAATGCTTCTCTTGCACCATTAATGTTCCTCATTGACAAAGGAAAGGTTATGGCAGTCAGTTAGTTTTTTAAATGTGAAGCTGCTTCACTTATCAGTAGTATAAACCATGAATATATTTTATAAATTACTGGAGTCTCTAGGGAGACATATCCGAGACATATATTACCTATTTGGGTTTGTATTAAGTCCTGGGATTCAAGAGACTTTTGTCTTATAATGTAACCATGGCTCTGTGGACAGAATTATGTATTTGAACCCTCAAACGATGGTTAGCCCTTGACAAGATGGAATGCTTGTAACTGGAGCTGTGGGAGGCCAGGGAAGAGGCCACAGTCTAACTCCCAGGAAATTATCATTGAATAGAAAGTGGATTTTTATTTCTTGTTTCTTAAAATTTGCTTTTCAGAAATTATCTGAAAAAATTTCGATGACTAGATATGTAACTGTTTGGCTCTTTACCCTTGGTGGTAACTTCATCTTGAATAAAAAATACCACATTGTCCTATCGGAAATAGAAAAATAAGAAAGAGAGTCTTTATTCTCACTTATCTTACAATCTACGGAATTTAATCTTGGTCAATCACAATTGTACTATTATTCAGTGAAATGTTAATAATTGCATAGGAAGGTGGAAAGAAAGGAATTCAGAGACAGGAGGGACTGCTGGAGTGGACAGAAGAGTGCCACGGAGGAGGCAGCGATGGAATTGGGACTCGAGGGGTCACAGTTTTCGGGTAGGGAGGCATGGCAGTTTCTAAAACAAATCCTTGGTGCTATTGCAGGAGACAAAAATAATAGAGCTTAACCATTTACTATTCTCAAAATTTTCCAAAAATTTTATTCTTGACTTTTAAGTATCTTAAATTAATTACTTTCAATTTAGTGGTAAAACTAAGGTTATTTCTATAAACCAGAGACTCCACTGCACCCCACAGTTTATGTTACAGAGAGACTCCAGTGTCAGAAAAACATATGCAGGATATGCCACATGCATTCGGTCTTTTAGAAAATTGCTATTCTGGGAACCATTTAATGCTCTACTGAAGAGAAAGTCCATAATCCTTTTTGTGCTCTGCGTGGCAGCTGAGGTAGTGCAATGTCCATAAAATATGCTACCCTTAAAAGCAGCGATTTCAAATCCACACTTAAAAAGACAGGCTGCATTTTTCAAGTATTGCAGAACAGTCTTGGTTTCCTATCCTTTTGGAACCAAAGGAAAAGGAGTGCCTTTTAGCATCTCTTTAAATAACCAGCTTTATGATGTTGGCCAGAATGTCTTTTTCTCAGATCCAATTCCAAAATACTTTCCCGAGTTTAATGACTAACCAAGTGGGAGAAGAAAACTTAAATTAAGCTGCCCTTGCCCGAGTCTGGAGGCAAGTCATTTTTCATGGGCTGTTCATCTTAAAAAGCCCCATATCTCATTGTCAACACAAAGTCTGCTTACGCTGTAAACTAGGCATTGCATTTTTTCTTTTAAATAACTAGCTTTAAAACAACAAACATGTTATTAGCCCGGCTGTCAATTAATCTAAGAGTCTTATTTGGAGATTCCCTAAGGTTTCTTCAACCTGAGAATGGAATATATATATATATATATGAATGTCTTTTTTATAAGTGAAGACAAAAATTGATTTTTTAAAAGATTTTAAAAATAGATTGAAGTTTATTTTACACCTCAGACTGTGTCTAATTTTTCTTTGTATTTTGTGTACTCCAACTGCCACTTTCTTCCAGTGACAGACGGCACTAAAGTGAAAAGAGGGCTTTATCGCACTCTCATGCAGGTGACAGGAAAGGAGGGTCCAAGGTCGGGCACAGAGAAGACTGCAGAGCTGGGGACCCAGTGCACTGAACTCTCAAAGAACAAGGAGGGAGATTACCACCCACCTCGTTCACATCCTTAGGAAACATCTTTCTCCCAAAGTAAAACATAAGTAGAAAGTGGGAGCTCCTTTGCAAGATGAGTTTCTCTAGTTTACAACAGAATAAAATAGTGTCTTAACGTAGGTATCTGTACCCAAAGAGAACTACTTTTTCTTTTTTGTGAAAGTCAACTACTATTTAGATGCAGATAAAAAAAAATTAATTTAGGTCCACCAAGTTGGACCATGGGATTCCCTTGTTTTGTTGTCAATAATTATTAAAGCATTCAAAATATTGTGATGAAATATAAAATCTGATAATTATAATTTCCAAATATGTTTGCTATGTAAAAATGGAATTCCAAATAAATAGATGGATATACCTTTAAATGTGAACAAAATTCACTCCTGCCCCTTTAAGAAAAAAAGGGAAAAGGAAAAAAGAATTCTCAACATAGGGAATATATTTTGTATTTCTAGATTATCCAGGGACCAATTAACCCAAGCTTTACCATATCACCTTTTACTGTTTAAAAATATAGTCTTATAAAACCCAGTCGACTGTAGTCCTAAGTCTTTGTCACAATGACAAATCTCTCCTTTTGACTTCAGCCAGAATTCCATCTGGTTTCGACCAAGTAAATATTAATCAGTGGAATAAGAAGTAAGTTCATTCTTAAAGAAAAAAAAGTCCTTTGTTGTTCATGCATCAAAAGATATCAAGATGTTGATGTTCTTCCTCCCACTCTCTAATTCATTCAACACGTGCTGAAAGCATTCTAAAGGTATGAGTTAGGTGCTGAATTAGATGCAGGCAATATGGCATAATTCCTGTGCTCTAGAAGCTTATACATAGATGGACCATTGAAACTTTTTATTTAAAAAATTTCAACCCTATGGAAATCCTTTACCAAGATTTACTAAATGTTAACATTGTTCCATATTTTCTTTCTCTTTCTCACCCTCCCTCTAAATATGTATACATTTTTAGGGAGGTAGAAAATCATTTGAAAGTAAATTTCAGACATCAGAGGATAGCCATTTAAACAAGTCCAATGAAATTGTAGGGGCTTCAGCAGAAACCCATACAAAATACAGTTACAGAGAAAAGGAGGGCATAGAAGGGATTCCAAGAGTCTTCATAAAAGATTACTCTCCAGGTAGGTAAGAGGTGAGATGACAGCTTGACCAACAGGAAAAGACCAAAGGACTGAGCCAGTGAGGAGCACTGGGAGGGCAATAGGTAGTTTTGCAGGTTGGACCATCACTAGGAGAAGCGGGGCAGGAGGAGGCAGGGTCACGAGAAAGACAGGACAAGTAGGTAGCGGCAGGAACATGGAAGACCTGGTATGCCACAAAAATCCTACAGTTGATGAATAATCATTGACAAATGTTAGGCAGGAGAACGACCTGATTTATGCTCTGTTATTAGAATGTTATTGCTAAAATTAAAAGAAGAATTGTAAAGGGAGCAATTTTCAGGTACCCTGATGCACAGTGGACAGAGATTATTTTGGGAACTAGTAGCTTTTAAATGCCCTAATATTTTACCTAAAGGTTGATGCCCTGTTTTCTACCCCCAGAAGAACAAATATGTGAAGCAGTGTTTTCTGGACATTGTTGTACATTAGAATCAAATAAGGAATTAAAAAACAGAAAACAAAAAACAGAGATTCCCAGTTTTCACTCCAAACCTATTCAATTAGAATCCTCTCAAGTGGGACCTGGAAATCTGCATTTTCCAAATTCTCCTCTAGATGGCAATGGTGGAGACAGTTCACTGCCCAAGGTTTGGGAACATGGAGCCCTGCAGGTAGGCTAGGAAAGAGCAGCTGCAGAGGTCGCTGCAAAGGGTCAGAACTGGGCAGTGCCCAGGACAACTACCAAATGCTGTGGGAACACGTTTATCATATCAGCCTGCCTGGCTAAGCCACCATGTCAAATGTCTCCTAGTGTCCTTGGAAAGTCTTGCAAAGTCAGGCACATGGCTCAAATATTTGATAAACAAATGAGCGTGGCTGAACCCAGAAGTTAGCAAAGCCTAACAGGAACGCTAGCAGCATGATTTTGTATTCTTGTTTGGCTAAAATATTCTAAAAATACCAATTTTTTACAATAAATGATACAGATAGCCTAAAGCCCAGCTATTTATTCAGACTTGTCAGAAATTCTGTAAATTTTAATTTTTTAATCATAGCCGAGACATTTTGATATAGTATCTGCTCCAGAGAAGATAACGGTATATAGGAGATGGTATCAGTCACCTGTGAACACTGTCATCCTGGGATTTTATGGGCTAAACTAAGAAAATGTATTCTCTGGTAGTCTTTCTGAATCAATTATCATCACTGTGTGATTGTGACAGAGAATCCAAGTGATGACAGGTAGGGATAATAATGATAGTTAATCCAGGCATATATTAAATAATGGAAATAGGAAAAAAAATAATTTGAAGCTAAATTTGACAGCCATCTGATAATGTTTATTTTGAAAGTGTTATGAAACATTTTATCTTCTTGCCTGGTAGAAGAAGAGCTGGCATTCCTGCATAATTATTATTTGACATTTCACCATACATGTCAAAACCAATATTTTTGTTAGATACCAAAAACATGTAAAGTCTTTTATTTCTGACCCCCAACTACTTCCAATAAAAGTCTTATTTAGGCATTCTGCGGTACTGAATGTGCATCCAGAAAGTGGATGCTGTAGAAACAGAGCTGATGTTCTTGGATTGACAGTTCACTGTGTTCAAAAACCGTAGTCAGGGGATCGTGCATTTGAAGGTTGTTTATATATATAATGATGTTTATCAGACACAACTGTTTTGCTAACTCTCAAATCATAAACAAAGGTGATTTTGTGATTTTGATTTGTTTCATGTATTTCATAAGTAAATTCAGTTGTGAGAAACCATGAAAGATGTAGGAGAATCAGCTATACATCTAAGCAGGCTGAATACTAGTAATGTGATTAAGATTCTTTCTCCCCAGCTCTTGAACAAGCTCTGATATACATGGCTGGTAGGATGGCCAATTAGTTACACCAGGTTCACATCTTACACACTTTATAACTTTGATGAATAGAGTCTTTTCAGATGACCTCAGCAGAAAAAGAGTTTGTGGAATCTGATTTTCCAGGCTTTGATCATTTTCCATTCCTGAATCAGTCGTTTTCATCCCTGAGCCAATCTGCTCATCTACAGCTGGATGGGGCAGCCTTATGAACTAGCCTTTCCGTGTTAGTGGGTGAGGGGGCAGGTTGGGCTTTCCCAAAGTCATATGAATTTCCCACATGAAGAGGGGTTCTATGGACAGGAAAGAAAAGGGCTATTCTATAGGTGAAAAGGAAAGGAAAAAATCAGCAAGCCCACTACAGTGTCTTTACTTTCCCATTGGTGTTTATATGCTTAAGAAAGGAAGAAAAATCAGTCTTCAAGGGCGAAAACAAATTATGCCCTATCAAGTGAGGAAAAGTTGCATTTCTTCAACAGTACAAACAATGGTTTTACTCTTGTATTTAAGTCATTTCACTAAGGTGTTAGATATTATAAGGCTCTTGCAACCCCAGACCTAAGTTTAAACCATTGTGTGGAATGTGGTAGAAAAAAGGTTGAACATTTCATGTACCAATTTCCCAGATTTCAGCTCCTCCTTATACCTTGTAAATGGTAACTACTTTATAAGTGTTGAGTAAATTAGTAAATTATCATGTCACTGAACCACAGAGTTGGATGCGACCTTCAAAGACATCTAGTTAATCTCCTGGATGGATGCAGATATTCCCTACAATAGCTTGCAGGGTAGTTGTTGAACTATTGAACTGTTTGAATATTTTCATATGAAACTGTTTATCTTATGTGTGTGTGGGGGGGAGGGTTTCCTATCTACCAATATCTTATGAAGTAATGGAGGCTGATGAAATTAAACAAAGGAACATTCACATAGTTTTCTCAATTTCTCTTCTTCCTCCCATCCCCAATGCAAGTCTGTAGGAATGGCCGTGCTGGGTAGTTGGTGCCTGGGCCAATAGCTAGTGTGGCTTCCTCGAGGCCAATGAAGGTGTGTTTCTTTTGTGATGATGGAGAAGCAGGAAATGAGGTGCTGCCTCATTTGGAAGGTAGATACAAAGTATCCCAGAGAGGGAACTTACATTAAGAAACACACAGTGTGATGCAGGGAGGGGGATGGTGAAGCCTACATCCCACATCTCCAACTCCTCTCGTATTATTAATATCTGTCACCTCAGATATCAAAGGTTGTTCATAATGCAATAGGTTTGTTCATTGCAATATCACTTTTCTGTTGTTACTTTTTCCATATACAAACAAGCATATTGTCTAAAGGCTTCCCTTCTTTGGATGAACTTTCTCTGTCTTCTCCTCCCATAATGTGTGTATCCTCTATCAGACAGTTTGGAATCTTTAAATGATGCCAGTCTGCTATACTGTTCAATAATTTTCTAACCTTCTTGTGTTCAAAAGATAATTCCCCAAATAATGTTCATGACATAAGAAAATCTATAAATAATTTCTTATGGAATAATCGACATCCATTTACTTGATTAACAAAAGAAGAAAATACTTATCTTTCTTGCAGAATAGTCAAATTTGACAGAAAGCACTGCCAATTAACCACGTGCAATTGGAAATATTTAGAGATTTGTTCTTACAAGGTTCAAATGGAGCATTCCTAAAATCGTTTCTAAATTGTAAGTTTGGAAATTAAAAAAACTCTCAAGAAGCCAAAAAGAAAACAGTTGTGGCTGTTTTAGTTTTCTGCATTTTTCTTTACTTAAGATATATTTTAAATTACCTGAAAGAGAGGATAAGATGTAAAACTTCAAAAAATTGATACCCAGATCTCATCTGTAGAATGAAAATTTCATACGATATCTTCATTCTGACTCTGAAATGTAATGATTAACAACAGAAATGTGTGGCAGTAGAATTAGAATGAAATTGACAGTAACCTAATGTATTAATTGATTCAAAGACTGTTATAGCTACAGATAGTGATTCCATAACAATTCCCACACATAATTCACCTATCAATAAATGGGTATTATTAACAATTGATTATTTTTCTGCATTGTATTATGGGCTTTGAAATGAAGTTATTAGCATGATTATTAACATTAGAAGATATAGCAGATGACTATAAGCATTGATTTAGAATACATTTTGTATTAGTGTTATCAATATAGTTGCAAAAATGATAGTACCTATTAGCTTTCACATATGTTCACTTAGTTTTAGTAAGAGATGCCCCTGGGATGCATGGGAAAGACCTTACAGGGAAAGAAGGTCATATATTAAGACCTTCCTAGTTATTAATGTGGTTTTTAGCCCAGGGAACTACAAATCCCAGAATGCAACATTTCATGCTTACTTAAAATGTATTTCAAAAACTAATGACCCATTGGTGATAAGGCAGTTGAATTTACTGTGAAGCCCAAAATGTTAAGACTTGAACTTTATGCAACATGGACTTTGTCAAGTTTGCTACATTTCTACATTCAATGTTGAGTAGTAAATATTTGTACTATCCATCTCACTAGCATGTATGATATGATTTCTATCATATATAAAAAATAATTATTTCACCAGAGAGAATTAGTGCAAGGTTTAATTGCACTACTCTCACTCTCACAAAATGAGTAAGTGAGAGTTTTTTTTTTGAAAAAAAATTATTTAAACAGTATATTCTACCATACGAGTCTCTCAAAAATAGGTCATTGTTATCTGGACACATGTTAAAATATCTTACGTTTTGAACTTTCATCATTTCTGAAATTGTTGTTGCAGCTTGTAGGAATTGGCATTTCATGTAGATGCTTCAAATCCTGTATAGATTTTTGTTTCCCATTATGGATGTGGTGTCATTTACTTTATTCCTACTAGGACCTCAATGTGTTCTCCATCGGTGATTTTATAAATACACAATAATAATAGTAGTAAGCAGGTACACATAAACATAATTGAAATAATACTGAATTTTATTGAATTCCTGGTATAAACCAGGTACATTGCTAAGAGCTTCCATGGGTACTTCATGTAATCTTCACAAAATCTTATAAGGTAGCATTTATTACTGTTCTTATTTTATAACATGCTAGAGCTTAGTGAGAAAAAGTAACTTGTAAAATGTGCAGAGCTACTAAGTAGTGAAACCAGAACGTAGACCCCGGAGTCTTGTTCTTAATCACTATGTTACACCACACACCATGCATCAAAAAGCAGCTTTATTTTATAATGTGACCACTCAAGGCAAATTCATTTCCACCACCACTGGAGAAACAACTCAATGTGCATGAATTTTCGTTGGCTAGAAATGATCATTTTTATACATGAAAGACAGTCTATTACCCCCAAATTTTCTCCAGGAGCAAACTCTGTCTCCTCTTTATGAGAAGAAAAATTGTAAATATCATCAAGAAATGTCAAAATAGATGAAAATATCAGAGTAATTGCATTCAAAAGCAAGCCCTGAGTGAAATAAATCTTTATCCCATTTTCCAAAGTGAGTGAACACATTGATAAAATTATCTGAGTAGTGGTTCGACTGTAAATGGTCAACTGTTTTCTGGCAGCATCTTCATATCTGTTGTGATTCCATAAGAAGAATTTCAAGTCCAACTCCGTGCATTTGTGAGCTGTGCCATTTTAATGTGTTTGTGATGCTTCCCGTGAGCTTTACCTCATTCATTTCACTGTCCTTTCTTTCTTTTCTTTCTTTTTCCAATTTTTTTTATAGAGGTAAGATCTTGCTGTGAGGTTGGTTTCCAACTCCTGGCCTCAGCAATCTTCCCTCCTAGACCTCCAGAAGTGCCTGGATAACTGGCATGAGCCACTGTGCCCAGCCCTAAACTGCCCTTTTTGATTTCAACCTTCCTACATCAAACTTTGGAATGACTTGAGGCTTCCTGGCTCTATAAATCCCAAAATTTCTTCTTGTGTTCCCTGAAGTATTCTGGTTTCCAGATATTTGACATCCAGAACATCCCTTCATCGCTTAACACTTCCTTCTCCCATCTTTTCATTTAAAATGTACGATTATTTCCCACCTCAAGCTGCTGCCCTCTTATTACCTTCCACAAATGGGGAAACCAGTCAGAATGTATTGGCAGTTGGAATGTATTGATGTCAGCTGGAGAGCATTGGCGTCAGTTGGAATGTGTTGGTAACACAGCAGGTCAGCATAGGGTGTCTCGGTGCTGCTTGCTGACAGTGCAGTTGCACATAGGCACAGTTAGGCACCACCCCACACAGCAGCCTTCACTCATCTCCTCGTTTTCTCTCTTGCATTGTTTCTCAAACTGGGCTCCTCGGATCCCTGGGAGTTCACATACAGTCCATAAGTCCCTAAAATAATTTAAAATTTTTGATGACTATTTCAAAATATCTGAATAGAGTACATACCATCATAAGAGAAAAACACATCAATTCAAGGTGGGGGGGCAGGGGAAAGAGGGAGCAGGGAGACAGGAGGAAGGAGGGGGGTGGAAGTTATGGTGTATGGCGCACCTCTTGGAGGTGGGACACAAGTATAAGAGGGACTTTACCTAGTGAATGCAATCAGTGTAACCTAACTCTTTATACCCTCAATGAACTCCAAACAATAAAAAATATATATCTCTGAATATAAGCTTCGAAATTTCAATACTCGTGTTTGTGTTTTCATTTTATTGATGCTAAAGGAATGGCAGAGTTTGACTCTTTTAGAGGT
Source organism: Otolemur garnettii (assembly GCF_000181295.1). Classification (NCBI taxonomy): domain Eukaryota; kingdom Metazoa; phylum Chordata; class Mammalia; order Primates; family Galagidae; genus Otolemur; species Otolemur garnettii. The sequence goes on from NW_003852443.1 coordinate 7,422,178, forward strand.
TTCTCAAACAGAGGTGTCACAGCATGTTCTCTGAGCTCCTGAGATGTTAATATTGGGAAACACTATTTTATGTTGCTAGAAATACACCTGGACAAATGAGTAATGACCTAGGCCTGGCTGTTTATTTCTTGACACTATTGTGTACTATCAGCCTCACACCATGCTGCACAGTGGGAATTAAAAAAGTCCCTATCCTCAGAGGTTAGTGGGGAAGTCGGTAAGTAAACAATTTTAATATATTTTGATAGTACTAGTCAATTGGTACAAATTTCCCAAACAACAACTTAGAAATTCCATCAAGAGCCTTGAAAATGTGCAAACCCCTTGATCCAACCATTCTACTTTTAGGACTTTATTTTGTGGAAATGAGAGAGGTCTACAAAGAATTTTATGAAAGCATCAAGAAATTAAATTAAGGATCTTAGAATTTATTCAGTCCAATATTACTATTGTTATAAGGAGAAACCACATTTAACATTTAGCAAAGGAGAATAAATAAATAAATTCTAGCATCCATGTGATGGGATATTTGATAGGCACTAAAAACAATATTGCTACTAAATACTTAAAAAGAAAGGACGTACCATATGATAAGCAGAATAACAACACTACACAAAGAGTCAGTGAGCTTTTGTTGTTAAAGGGCCAGATGGTAAATATTTTAGGGTATTTTACCTAAGTTTTAAAATATTTAGGTTAATATTTTAGGGATATATTACTTTATAAATTGCAATTATATGAACTTTGCTATTGTAGTGCAAAAACAGCTATAAACAATACACATGAGGTCTGACAATTCTCGAACTCATCCTAAGAAAAGTGCCACATACCTCATTATTGAATATCACTAGTTACTTTTGAATTACTCCCATTGGCCCTCTGGGGACTGTAGTTCAACAATGAGGTATGTAGCACTTGTTTTCTAGTATGAGTTTGTGAACTGAATTGTATGACCTCGTAAACAAATGGATATGGTTATGTTACAATAAAACTATTGATACTGAAATTTGAATTTCATATAACTTTCATGTGTCATAGAGTGGTAATTTTAAAGTTTTGTTTTCGACACTTAAAAATGTAAAAGTTATTCTTACCTCACAGGCTATCCAACAACAACAGATGGCTGGTCAGATTTAGAACATAGGCAGTAGTTTCCTGATCCCTGATCTATACCAAATGATTGTAATTGTGTGAGAGTGTGTGTGTGTGTGTGTGTGAAACCACATGAATATTAATGGTGGGTATCTCTGAGCAATGGGATTATGGGTAATTTTTATTTTTCATAATCATTTTGGTATTTTTCCCTTTTAAATATGAATTAACATTAATTTTATAATCAGAAAAGTAGAAAATGCATGCACTATGATAATTGCTATAGTGATGGAAGATAATGTAAAGGGGCAAATACTCTTTATCTATGTAGGAGTGGAGGATGAAGGTCAGGGGAGGCTTGCTAAAAGAAACAACTCCTGAATGGTGCTTTGAGGGATGAGGAAGTGTTGTTAGGCATGGGCAAGTCACCTGAGGCAGAAGGAAGAATGGGAGGCCAGAAGGAAGAGTTGTTTAGGCTGAGACATGGATGATAGTCCATAGGAGAGTCAGGGAACCACAAGAGTTTCCAAAGGCTAGAGAACTGTGTGAGAAAGTGAGCCAAAAGGTTAAGACTGAAGAGGCATTTAAACAATGAAGATCTTATTTATTATGCTTGTACTTTAAATTTTATATTAAAATCAATTAGAAGCATGGAAATATTTATCAATTGCTGTGTGACATATTTCTGATTTGGAAAGTTCTGCATGGCATCAGGATAGTGCTAGTCAATTGGTACAAATTTTCCAAAGATTTTCCATTAGATTGGGTGAGGGTGAGACTAGAGGCCTGAGGCTAAGTTGAGAGACTGTCATAGGAGTGTGGGTGAGAAACCAAACTTAAGTACAGGGATAGAAATATAGACAGGAGATGGATTGAGTGGCATGCAAAAGGTTGAATCTTGGGAGTTGAAGGTGATATTGGGGAGAAGGGTGAAGGTAGTCTTCTGTGTTCAGTTCCTGGCAGCCAGGTGAGTTCCAGACCAGGTGAAGATGGCATGATCTATTTCTGATGTTTTGAGTTTGAGGTAGTTGTTGAATATTTGTGGAGATTTTCACTAGAATTCAAAAATCAGGCAAAATGAACTATGTACACAGAGATTGTAGTTAGAGCCAATATATTGACTTTGAAAGAGGATGTTGAGTAAAGACTGTTATACTTTCTCCTCTTCCCAACCCTGAATTATACAGAGACCTAATCCAATCAATACTAGTGGCTTGTTGTGATGTTACATTCAAACTTTAGAGTTACTTGCCCTCAGGACCAAAGTAAGTGGAGAAAGTCAAACGTAGTTAGGTACATTTCAAAACTATTAAGAAATGAGTATAATTGTGATGGATGTGTTACTTAGTTCAATGTAAGAATTTCACATGGTATATCAAAGCAGTACCCTGAACCCCATAAATGCATCAGTGTATAGAGTTATGATTTAATAAAAAATAATTTAAAAAGTAAAAAAACAAAAACAAAAACAATTTAACTGGTACAAAATAAAAGAAAGAAATAGTTGCCCAGATGATTCTGATAAAGACCCTGCAGCCCCATCCGTGGCACCTACTTATTGTGTGAAAAGAAAGGAGCAAAGACTCCAGCATCCTGGAACACCAAGACGTTTAAAAAGAGATAGAGAAAGTACATCTGTGAAAACAGACAGAGGCACAAAAGGAAAATCAGAGTGCACAGTAGTTCTTGGAAGGAAAAGAAGTTTCAATGGAGCACATAGCCGTATGAAATCACAAAGAGGTGATGAAATAGCGTTGAAGGATGGGGGGTCATGTGGACCTACAGAAAAATATTTCAGCAGGATGGTGGTGACAGAAACTAATCAAGAATGATTTGAGAAGTGGATGGGTATGAAGACAAAGCTGAAGCAAAGGGGAAAAGAAAACAATACAATACAATCTTTCCTATCTGTTCCCCGGGTCTGTACTACTCGAGAGGTGCTTGAATGAGGAGAGGGTGCATGAGTGAGTACATCCATGAATACTGCTTGTTCATTAGGTGTTATCTTCTCTGAACTGTAAGAGATGCTGAGAGTATCATTGTATTGGAAAAAGTGATAGTTGGTTTTAACGTTAAAAGAAGATAAAGAACACTGTTTCCCATCAAGTACAGCTCTCGGGTAATTGAGAATGTTATAAGTACTGTAGGGATCATACATTTTTAAACTATAAAGCACTATACAAATATCCTCATTTATATTGAGGTATTATTACTGAACTGACAGATAAGGGCACAGTAACATGAGATGTCTTCTCCTTGTAAGTGTATTTTGCGATACTAGGATTTTTGATGGTCTTCTGCCTCTGAGAGTTGCTTCTCTGCTCTTCTCCGTTTAGACAGTTTCTTTGTCTATAGCTGACAGCAGCAGAGAGGAGCAACTTGAGATGGGGTGAAGGTGGGAGCACCAAGCTTGCTTCAAATGTTCAAAACTATATCCTCAAGGTTTCCCGGTTTGAATTTCCTTAGCACACAAATACTCTGAGATTTCTAAGAGAACTCTTCAAGTCTACATAAGAAGAGAGAGAGATGGAAGACTTGGAGGCCGTTGTTAGGCATGTTTCCCTCTCTCCTGTAATAGCCTCCATTTGTAAGTGTGAGCCATACTTTCCACAATCGGAAAGCTGGCAACTGTGGCAGTCTGGGGACTGAGGAGGCAGATTTGGGCCCAGTCAAAGAAAACTTATAGTCCTGGGAGAATCTGTTCCCAAAGTAAGGGGCCCCCAGCTCTAGAATCAGTGCTGCATGGCAGTTTTTTAGAGGCATCCTAAAATTGATGTCAGAGAGGGACAACTGGCCTCTAAATCCTCCTCTAACTCCAACAGCTTGTGAAAAGAAAGTAAAATGATTGTCTAGAGAAAATGAAAGAAGCCTCTTACATCTTTCCCTCACATTCTCCCACCAGGGCATTCTGTTTCTCACTAGGGATCCTATTTGGTGGGACAGTCCTTCATCAACACTGCCACACACAAGCACACATGTTGTGACAATTACAAATGCCCAACCTGTCTGAGAACCCGTGACAGGTGCTGGAGCTAGAAATATAAGTAAAATAGAACTTAGGTCTCTGCGTCTCCTTCACAAACCTGAAATCCTTGTCATTGGTGTGAAGGGGACATTATGCCCTCTAGCCTTCTCCATGAGTACGTTTCAGGCAGTTCCTAGGGAACAAACAAGAGAGGTTCTGTGGGTTTGTCTCAAGTTGAATTTGTATTTAAGTTGCAACAGGTATATTTAACTTTTGTAAGTGTGAGCTATACATCAGTAGGATGATTGTAACTTGAGGACTAACTCTAATAGCCTCAGTCCCTAAGTGTGAGTTGTGTGTAAGTTGGGGGCTGCCTTTACTAGCATTTGTGTTTCAACCTGATACACCCAGCTTCTGGCAGGGAAGGGAAAGAAAGAGATCATCTCCACGGAGGCTCAGCAATGGGTGTTGAAATGGTATTTCCTGAGTGTTGGGAGCATATGACTGATCACCAGATTCAGAAGGAAAGGCCTGGCCCATAGGATGACATGCCACATGAGCACATGTAGAAAGCAGGGGACCTCTAGAAGAACCAAATGGCCTTCCCACCACCCTTACCAAGGCCAAGGAAGTGGTGTCACAGAGACCAAGTGCTCGCATTAAACCACCCTGGCGGCTTTGGGTTCAGATCATGCGCTATTTCAGGACTCTCACAGGAAATACACTTTAACTGGTCATTGCCCTGAGAGTTTAAATTGGCTGAGAAATACCCCTGGTTTTGAATCCTGCCTAGTTCACTCTGTGTCTTTGTTTCCTCTGTTATTTCAGAAGGTATTTGATAGGCCCTGGGTAGCACTGGACTCTGACCTCAGCAACCCAAGAGTGATCTGAAATTCCAAGAGAATTTAGAGTTAAGAATTTTCTGCAGATTCCCAAAACAAAAAGTCTATTGGGTTTCTTGGAGAAAAATCCCAAGTGTAACTTGCACCAAATTAAATCCAGAGAGTTCTACAAGAATGTTCTGGTCTTGAGTTGGTAATGAGTAGAACATTTTGTGGTTTACACTAGAGGTCATGAGAGAATCCCCAGGAAATACTGGAAGCCAGAACTGTAATTCTTCCAGCTGTGTCTATAAAACCTCTATATCACTGATTTATAAAGTGCCATTTCAGTGGGAAAAGAACAGTATTATGAGAAACTATTTTATATGTGTTTAAAAAGGCCAAGCAGACTCTGAGTAAAACATACTTCCTAGGGCAACCCCTGTTAAATACAGAAATGAACCATTTTCATATTTATCTTATTACCTTTGTGTTTAATCTAAGAAGTGTCATTGGAAGGTTAAATGTTTACCTTCTTTTCTCTAGAATCAATTCATTCCATTGTTTCTTATTCTCCCTTGCCTTACTACTCTGAAATTACCAAATTCTCCTTGTTTCAGTTCTTACTACAATCTTTGTCACAGCGAGTTATCTTAGAATTTAGGACTCTTACTATTTTTCTTTTCCTTCTGTATTTTTTGGTATTTTTTATTCAAATAAAGTTAGGGGGTACAAGTAGTTTTTATTACGTTATTGATAACACAGCGGCAGTCTGGGGACTGAGGAAGCAGATTTGGGCCCAGTCAAAGGAAACTTCTAGTAGCCATGGGAGAATCTGTTCCCAAAGTAAGGGACTCCCAGCTTTTACAATACACAAAAATCGACTCAAAATAGATTTTAATGTACCCATCACCTGAATAGTGCTCCTGTACCCCAAAGGTAATTTTGTATCCTCCTCCTGCTGAGTCTCCAATATTCATTAAGTTGCTCTGTGTGACCATGCATAGTCATTGCATAGCTCCCACTTGTAAGAACACACAGAATTTGTGTTTCTGGGCTACTTCACTTAGAATAATATCCTCCAGTTCCAAGTTGCTGCAAAAGACATTATTTCATCATTTTTGATGTCTGAGTGGTACTCCCTGGTATATACAGAGGATGCCAAAAACATACATATTTTTAAAAAGGAAAAAATGGTGTTAAATTTGTAACACTCAAGTCCTGTTTGACTTTTGCAATTACAAGACGTGCTCAACGTAACTTGTATTCATCTTTTGTTATTGGTATATATTGAGCATTACAGTTTTTTTTTTTTTTTTGAGACGGAGCCTCAAGCTATCCCCCTGGGTAGAGTGCCATGGCATCACGCTCACAGCAACCTCCAACTCCTGGGCTCAAGCGAGTCTCCTGCCTCAGCCTCCCAAGTAGCTGGGACTACAGGCGCCCGCCACAACGCCTGGCCATTTTTTGGTTGCAGCCATCATTGTTGTTTGGCGGGCCCGGGCTGGGATTCGAACCCGCCACCTTAGGTGTATGTGGCTGGCGCCTTAGCCGCTTGAGCCACAGGCGCCGAGCCGAGCATTACAGTTTTAATGCAGTTTTTTCCTTTCTTAAAATGTGTACACGTTTTTTTGATGCTTTCTGCGTATACCACATTTTCTTTATCCACTCATCCATTGATGGGCACTTAGGTTGGTTCCTTACCTTTGCAATTGTGAAGTGTGCTGTGATAAACTTATGAATGCAGGTGCCTTTTTAATAAAATGACTTCTTTTCCTTTCGGTAGAGCCCCACTAGGAGGATTACTGGATCAAATGGCAGGTCTTTGGGAAAACTTCATACTGTTTTCTATAGAGGTTGTGCTAATTTACATTCCCACCAACAGTATGTAAATGTTACCTTTTCACCACATTGGCACCAGTCTCTATTGTTTTTTGACTTCATAATAACGGGCAATCTGATAGGATAAAGTGGTATCTCATTATTGTTTTAATTTGTATTTTGCTAATGATTAGAGATGATGAGCTTTTTTTTTTTTTTTATCTATTTGCTGGACATTTATTCCTGTTCCTTTAAGGATGCCTGTTCATGTCTTTTGCCCACTTTTTAATGGGGTTATTTGTTTTGTTCTTGCTGATTTGTGTTCCTTGTAGAGTCTGGATATTAGCCTTTGTCAGATGTATAGCTTGCAAATATTTTCTCTCAATGGCATAAGCTATGTACTCTGTTGATTATATCTTTGCTGTGAAGAAGCTTTTTAGTTTAAGTCTCATTTATTTATTTTTGTTGTATATTGGCATTTGGAGTGTTAGTCATAAATTCCTTATCTAGGCCAATGTTAAGAATAATGTTTCTTACATTTTCTTTTAATGTTTTTATGGTTTCAGTCTTACATTTAAGTCCTTAATTCATTGAGTCAATTTTTGTGTATGGTTAAATATAGGGATCGAGTTTCTTTCTCATGCTTGAAGCTCTTCAATTTTCCTGGCATCATTTATTAAATAGAGTGTCCTTTCCCCAGTGTATGTTTTGGCTGCCCTGTTGAAGATCTGTTGGTTGTAGGTATTTAGCTTTATGTCTTGGTTCATTCTCTATTCTGTTTCATTGGTCTATGTGCCTACTGTTATACCAATACCATGCTGTTTGGGTTGTTATTACCTTGTAGTATAATTTGAAGTCCAGTAACATAATGCCTCCAGACTTGTTCTTTCTGCTTAGAAATGCTTTGGCCATTGGGTTTCTTTCTTTCTTAATTTTTTTTTATTTGTTTGTTTGCTTTATTTATTTACTTGGTTCTTTATGAATTTTAGGATTTTTTTTCCCTAATTCTATGAAAAATGATGTTGGTATTTTGATAGGAATTGTTTGAACCTGCAGATTACTTTGGGGAATATGGACATTTTAAATCTTGGTTCTTTCATTCTATGGGCATAGGATGCTTTTCCATTTGTGTCATCTGTGACTTTCATCAGTGTTTTGTAGTTCTCCTTGTAGAGATCTTTTACTTCCTTGGTTAAGTATATATTCCAAGGAATTGTTTTCTTAATTTTATTTTCAGATTTTTAATTTCTGGTGAAAAGAAACTAACTTTTGTTATTATGATTTTGTTCCTTACAACTTTGCTGAATTTATTCGTTAGCTTTGGTGCATTTCTTCTTTAAATACTTGGTAGAATTCACCACGAAACTGTTTAGACCTGGTACTTTATTGTTTGGAAGGTTATTAATTATTGATTTAATTTCTTTGATGCATACAAGCTTGTTCACATTATCTGTACTTCCTTGTATGAGTTTTTGTAGATTGTATCTTTGAAGGAATTTGGCCATTTTATTTAAATTATCAAATTTAAGGGCATAGAGTCATTTATAATATTTCTTTGTATCCTTTTAATGTCTATACAATCAGTAATGTCCTCTCTTTCATTATTAATATTAGTAATATATTTATTTTTAATTTTTTTCTTGGTTACCCTGGTTAGAGCTTTATTGATGTTTATTGATTTTACTGATCTTTTCTTAGAACTAAATTTTGGTTTTATTGATTTTCTCCATTGTTTTTATTTCATTGATTTCTCTTCTAATTCTTATTATTTGTTTTCTCCTGCTTATCTGAGATTTAATTTTCTCTCTTTCTCAAGTTTCCCAAGGTGAAAACTCAGATTAGTGATTTTAGATCTTTTTACTTTTCACATATAGAGAGTGACCAAAAAATATATACATAGTTAATGTATACATCATCTATATATTACTTTTTGAAGTTGAATTAAAGATACTGTTACTGGTCAAGTGCACCTAGACATGTAACTCATATCCATTTTACCTGAAATTTGTATACTTTTGGGTAATGATCAATTTTACTTCCAACAATATCATTTGAAATGGGTGTAGATTGTTTTATTGTTTACTCTTTGCATCGCCAATACACATGGTGGCCATAAAGTCCATGTGCCATTTAAAATTGCATACTACTTTAAATGGCATATGAACTTTATGGCCACCCTATATGTATGCAATGGTGTAAATTTTCCTTTAACCACGGCTTTTGAAGCAGCCTACATATTTTGTTAAGTTGTATTTTCATTTTCATTTAGTTTAAAATATTTTTCATTTCCCAGGAGACTTCCTCTTTGACCATGTGTTATTTAAAAATGTGTTGTTTGATCTTCAACTATTTTTGTGTTTTTCAACTGCCTTTCTGTTTTTTACTTCAAGTTTAATTTTACTGTGGTCTGAGAGCATATTTGTATCATTCTAGACTTTTAAATTTGTTGAGGTATGTTTTATGGCCCAGGATATGGTCTGTATTGGTGAATGTTCCATATGAGCTTGACAAGAACATATATTCCACTGTTGTTGAAGGAATCACGATATAAATGTTAATGAGATTTAGTTGATTGATGATATTGTTCAATTCATCTATATCCTTAATAATTTTTTATCTGCTGGACATATTGATTATTGACAGATGTTAAAGTCTCCAACTATTATATTTGAATTGTCCATTTCTCCTTGTTCTTCTGTTTTCTGCCTCACATATTTTTGACTCTTATTAGGCTCATATATATTTAGTTTGGTATGTGTTCTTGGAGATTGACCCCGTTATTATTATCAAAGTTAATTCCTGATAACATTCCTTGCTGTAAAATATGCCATGTCTAGAATTAATATAGACACTCCAGCTTTCTTTCAATTAGTGTTGGCATAGTACATCTTTTCCATCCTTTTACTTTCCCCTCCCCCCTCTGGCTTTATGATTGACAAATAAAATTATACCTATTTAAGGTATACAGTGTAATGTTTCAATATACATATATATACATTGGGAAATAATTGTTGTATGTTATATTAATGTAATTAACATATCAATCACCCTACATAGTTATTGCAATTCATTTACTTTTCATCCACTTCTTCCTTTATATTTTAAGTGGCTTCTTATGGATAACATAAAATTGAATCTTATTATTCTTATCCACTCTAATAGTCTCCATTGAACCCAGGAGGGAGTGCATATTCAGCCTTTTCTTGGATACAGTAGACCTTTAATTACTTTCCAGAATTCTAAAAAAAATTGATTGAGATGATTTTTGCTTGCTCTTTTGATATTTCTATAGAGGGATGGGCCCTAGGAACTATCTACTCTGATACTTTTATTGACACCCATCACATATTTTTATATTTTGTTGGCTTTTCAGGGAACCAATTATTTTAAATAATAAATTCTGATTTTTTTCTAATTTGCTAATTTCTGATCTCATAGTTAAAACTTTATTCCCCTTAATTTTTTCTTTATTTTATAATCACTTTTCTATATAATTTAGATTTGAATGTTTAATTAATTTATTTTTTTCTTCTAAAAGAAAGTTATCTAATTCTATGTATTTTATCTGAGATACATATTTTAGGTTTTTTAAATAGTAGCTTCATTATTATTTTTGTAAACAGCCTATAATGGTAGTTTGTTTTCTTTCCTTGATCTCAGAATCATTCTTCAAAGTGTTTTTTTTTTTTTTTAATTTTTATTAGTAATTTATATCTGGACTTTTAAATTTACTTTTTATTTATTATATATATTTTATTTCAGGTTAATATAAGAGTAGGTTGATTAGATTATAATATTTGTGTTTGCTTGTAAAGATCCCTATTATAGTTGCATCCTGCCCCCAGGAAGTGTGCCATATACCCTTACATTGTGCCCATTAAGTGGGAGGACACCAAACCCCTTCCTTCCTCCCCTCACTCTCCTCTCTTTTCCCCCCAACTTAAATAAAATTAAGTTTTTCTCTTGTGTGGGCTTGTATTCATTCATCAACCGGCTTCAAATTAGTATTGAATACATTGGTTACTTTCCTATTCTTGTGATACTTTACTAAGAAGAATGTGTTTCAATTCCATCCAGGTTAATACAAAAGATGTGAAGTGTCCATCTTTTTATGGCTGAATAGTATTCCATGGTACACATATACCACAGATTATTAATCTGTTCATGGGTTGATGGGTACTTGGGTTGTTTCCACCACTTGGCAATTGTAAATTGAGCTGTGATAAATAATCTAGTGCAAATGTCCTATGACAAAATAATTTTTTTCTTCTAGGTAGATGTCTAGTAATGGGATTATGGGATCAAATGGAAGTTTCATTTTGAGTTCTTTGAGTATTCTCCATATTTATTTCCAAAGAGGCTATATTAGTTTGCAATCCCACCTATTATCTGGACTTTTTATTATTTGTTTCTACTTCTATTGTATTGTAATCTGTCTGTCTCTATGTGTTTGAAATAGTTCAATGTCACACCCATAAGGGTTCATAAGTATCTTATCTTTACTGTGGATTGTACTAGTGATCAATATAAAGTGCTAATTTTTAGCCTCTATGATTTCTGTTTTGATTTCTTATTTGCCTGATGTTAATATTACTAGTCCCACTTTCTTTATTTGTCTATCTTTTCCTGGTGTATCGCATCTCTTTATTTTCTTTCTTTTTTTTTATTGAATAGTAACTATGTACATTAATGCACTTCTGAGGTACAGTGTGGTGTTTTCACATACAATTTCAAACATTTCCATCAAACTGGTTAACGTAGCCTTCATGTCATTTTTTTAGTTATTGTGTTAAAATGTTCATATTCTACTCTTACAAAGATTCACTTGTATCCTTGTAAGATAAACCACAGAAGTGATCCCTCCAATCCCCATCCCTCCATCCAATCCTCCCTCCCTTCTCCCTCTCCATATTCTTAGGCTGTTATTAGGTTATAGCTTCCATGTGAAAGGTATAAATTAATTTCACAATAGGGGTATGTACTTTGGATACTTTTTCTTCCATTCTTGTGATACTTTGCTAAGAATAACATTTTCCAGCTCCATCCATGTGAACATGAAGGATGTAAAGTCTCCATCTTTCTTAATGGCTGCATAGTATTCCATGGTGTACATATATTACAGTTTGTTGATCCATTCGTGGATCGAGGGGCACTTGGGCTTCTTCCATGACTTGGCAATTATGAATTGGGCTGCAATAAATTTTCTGATACAAATATCTTTGTTGTAATGCAATTTTTGGTCATCTGGGAATATACCTAATAAAGGA
>NW_003852443.1:7436684-7444950 GCF_000181295.1 Otolemur garnettii
ATTATGTTCTAAAAATTTGGTAATTTCCTTCTTGATCTCATCTCTGACCCATCTATCATTCAGCATAAGGTTATTTAGCTTCCATGTATTTGTACGAGTCTGCAGATTCCTGTTGTTACTGAGTTCAACTTTTATTCAGTGATGGTCGGAGAAGATGCATCGAATAATTTCTATTCTTTTAAATTTACTGAGGTTAGACTTATGACCTAAGATATGATTGATTTTGGAGTATATTCCATGTACTGATGAGAAAAATGTGTATTCAGTTTTGTTAGGATGAAAAGTTCTGTAGATGTCTATCAGGTCCAAAAGTTGAATAGTTAAATTTAAATCTAAAATTTCTTTGCTAAGCTTCTTATTGGAGGATCTGTCCAACACTGCCAAAGGAGTGTTAAAATCTCCGACAGTGATGGAGCTGAGAGAGATCAAGTTCCTCATGCCTGTTAGAGTATCTCTTATAAATTGAGGTGCATTCTGGTTGGGTGCATAGATATTGATAATTGAGATCTCATTATATTGAGTATTACCCTTAACAAATATAAATTGGCCATCCTTGTCTTTGCTTACTTTTGTTGGTTTAAACCCTATTGTATCTGCAAATAAAATTGCAACACCTGCTTTTTTCTGCTTTCCATTAACCTGGAATATAGATGACCATCCCTTCACCCTGAGTCTATATTTATCTTTTAAAGTAAGGTGCGATTCTTGAATACAGCAGATGTCCGGTCTAAGTTTCTGTATCCAATCAGCCAATCTATGCCTCTTGAGAGGACAATTTAAGCCATTCACATTGATTGAAATTATTGATAAGCCTGGTAAAATTTTGGGCATCAAGTTGCTCAAAAGTCCAGTAGATATTTTTAATCCTTTCGCCACTGTGGAAGTTGGAATGTGATCAAAAGTTTCTGAATTGGTTTACTTTTGTGGTGTGGGATTGCACTGGTCATTGTGGAGGATAGATTTGAGAATTTCCTAGAGAGCTGGTTTAGTTATGGCATATTTCTTCAACATGTGAATGTCATTAAAGTATTTAATTTCTCCATCATAGATGAAACTCTGTTTAGCCGGATACAGGATCCTGGGTTCAAAGTTATTTTGTTTCAGGAGATTAAAAGTGGATGACCATCCTCTTCTCGCCTGAAAGGTTTTAGCCAAGAGATCTGCAGTCATCCTAAAACTCTTCGCCTTGTAGGTTATGGTTTTCTTACGTCTGACTGCTGTCAGAAGTTTCTCTTTCATCTTAACTTTGGTGAAGTTAATTATGATGTGTCTATGGGATGTCTTGTTCAGGTTGAGTTGTGCTGGGGTTCTGAAACTATCTGCTATCTGAATTTCAGAATCTCTTGGTGTGTCTGCAAAGTTCTCTTTCATAATTTCATGAAGAAGAACCTCTGTATTTTGTGAAGCAACTACATCACCTTCAGGCATTCCTATAAGGCAAATATTAGTTTTTTTCGAATTATCCGAGAGCTCTCTGAGAGTGAGATCCATTTTTGCTCTCCATTTCTTTTGATCTTTGCACTCCTGGGCTTCTTCAAAAGCTTTGTCTTCAATGTCAGAGATCCTTTCTTCTGCTTTTTCTACTCTGTTACGGAGGGATTCCACCATATCTTTCAGATCCTTGAGGGCTGTAACCTCTTATCTCAGTATTTCAAATTCTTTGGTCATTTTGTCTTTGAAATAGTTGAATTCTTGAGACATCTTTTGAATAATTTCTTGAGATACCTTTTGAATAATTTTTTGAAATTCTAATTCCTGCCTTTCTTTCATTCTGTTAATCTCATTTGCTATTCAAATTCTGAACTTGATTTCTGACATCTCAGCCATCTGTTTATCGATGGGGTCTTCAATTGCATCTGCCCCATTTTTCCTTGGGGGAGTTGATCTACTCTGGTTATTCAAGTTGCCAGAGTTTTTCCACTGATTCCTCCCCATGCTGAGTTTACCTTGTTTGGAGATCTTATCAGTTGGTGGCTTCTTCTGGTTGTCCAGAAAGACAAGCAGAGCCTGTCTGTTGTCTTCTCCCAGTTCTCGGGTGCTGGGGCAACTGAGGCACAGTGGAATGGCAGCAGCTGTATTTTGTGTTCTAAAATGCTTTTCCTTGGATTTACAGCTTGCCGAAGTTCTTTCTCCTTGGATTTACAGCTTGCCAAAGTTCTGAGCAGGCTCAGCTCCCCATCTTTGGCTTCATAGATTCTGATTCCAACCAGTTTTTCTTCCTTTGCTCAGGAGCCTCTGACCAGGGTTGCTACCAGTTGGCCATCTTCCCCGCGTCTCGTTATTTTCAAAAGTTATTTCTCTTTAGTTGAGAGATACTCTGGCACACAAATTAGTTGAATTTTGTTGTTTCTTTTTTTTACTTACTCAGAAGGTTTATCTTTTAGTTGAAAAAGTTAATGTATCTGCTTTTTGGTGTTAATCGATATTTTATTACATCTTTTGTGTTATGTTCATGTATGTGTCCTGATAAGTCTACTTTTACTTCTTTTGATTGTTTTACTTTGCTTTACCACATTTTAAAGTTACTTTTTTGATGATATTTTAGAATTGGTAAATACTATTTTTACATTACTTTTCCTTTTTTCAAATTTTGAAGCATAGTCTCACTCTGTGCCCTGGGTAGAGTACCATGGTATCATCATAGCTCACAGAGACCTCAAACGCTTTGGCTTAAGCAAGCCTCAGGCCTCAGCCTCCATGGGAGCTGGGACTATAGGTGCCTGCCATAATGCCTGGCTAGTTAGCCTACTGTATTTTTAAAAATTGTGCCTTTATTTCATGTTAACTTAAAGAATGAAATGAAATGTATTACATCCTCTTCCTTTCCCTGAATGGGACCATTATAGAAGAATATGTTCCCCTTCACTTTCCATATTTTATCCAAAATGTAGTGTTGGGTACAGATATTCTTACTTTTACTTTATGAATATTCTCTTTTAAGAATATATGCTTACTATTTACATAAAGCTTTGCAGAAATATTAACAATTGATGACAATTATTTAGAATAAACAGTACTTTCTACTGAGTTCATTTCCTCACAACTTTTTTTCATGGTAACTCTCTGGGTGTGTTCCAATCAGTTTTCCTATTTATTTATTTTTTGAAAAGTGAGGTCAATATAATATTCTCTAGCCTCTGGAACATGTGTCTTTGATAAATCACAAGAGTATTTGAACAGCATTTGAATGTGAGTGCCTTTAGCCTGGCCATACTCTCTGATCCACCACCATCTCTATTGCTCTCTCCTACCTGTGTGATGGGCCTGCCAGCATAACAGTTTGTGTTTATAAATTCTCTTACTACCTTTGTTAGACCTAACACAGTTCCAAGTATCCAAGTGGTTTAGGTGTGATCCTATGTTCTTACACTGAGTAACACTCTGCTTTATGCTTTTTTCTCCTGAACTCAGGCTTTGGAAGATCAAGTATGGGAACTCTTGCAGGAAGCAGACAAGACAGCTGAAGAGAACAAGGATCAAAGTCAGGTCTACGATGCCATGGCCCAAACTCTGGGAGAAGCATGGGCAGCCCTGGTCTCCATGCTTGAAAGAAGAAGACAGCTCCTTAGGTTGGCTGCTGATTTTTTTGAAAATGCCTTAGAGGTTTGTAGTTTTAAAACCTCCCTTTTCCACCTCAGAGCAAACGAGCACTCCTGAAATGTTTTATTTCCACAAAAAGGCATTGCAGTTAGATGTAATAACTATAATTGGCAGAATAACTAAGACATGCACAATACATTTAAAATTTGATTGTCAAAAATTTGACAATCATGCACAATACATTTAATTGTGTATTGTATTAATTGTGCAATACATTTAATTGTGTAAGACATGCACAATACATTTAATTTTTGATTGCTCAGAGCAAATGAGCACTCCTGAAGTGTTTTATTTCCACAAAAAGGCATTACAGTTAGCTCAAAAATGGCATAATAACTAAGACATGCACAATACATTTAATTTTTGATTGTCAAAAATTAAAATTGTTAATATTTTAATGTTAGGTCTTCAAATAAAAACAAAGTATGGCTACCTATAATTAAGTAAAACATTAAGTAAAAATGGGAACTCCAACTCAAAACCCATTATGATTTATTTCTCTCTTTGGAATAAAGTCATACAATTACTAAATCAAACAATTATCCTGATTATAAGATTACTGAGAAATACTGGTCTGGAGTGTTCTTGTGGTTTAGAAGTTGGAGAATAAAATTTCTTCTGCTACTTATTGTTTTAAAAAAGCAATTATAGAATGTTCCACAGGATGTTTGTCTTGCATTTAGAACACTTTATAGAGTAATTTTCTAAGGTATGTAGTTGATTTCTCATAATTTGAAATCATGAAAATACCAGGGAAGGAAAAAGTTCTAGATCTAAGATGGTCATTTCTCCTGGCAATTTTTCTTGAATTCTGTGATTTTTTTTTTCCCTTGAGGTTCTCAATTTCAAAATGTGAGATTCAAAGAACATTATCAAAAAAGGTGTTGTATTTGGTGTAAGCTATTGGAAATTTCACTTTCAGCATCTCTGTCAAGTGGGAGCACATTCATTTTGATGTGAGAGCATTGCTTTGTTATGATAAAGCACTGGCTTTGAAAAATATGACATTTTTAAACTGAAAACATGGGACTTAAATCCAAAATAATGAAGGAAGGAAGATTAGTAATAGAACATAAAAATTGAGGTAGACAATCTCAGGCATCATGAACTCAGTTAAAAGCAAAAGGGAAGAGTAAAAACTTCACTGTAACTTCCAAGGTTTGTTTTCCACAATTTCAACACTGAAGCCCAACTCACAGTTCATTTTAGAGACCATCATGGGACTAAGTTCCATACATAATCTTCTTTCCTGAAAAGAAATAAAACTTATACCCATCTTACTAAGTGTCAACTGCCCTTGAAACTTGGCTCTTTTGAGCACAGGAAATAATCTTTTTTTTCTCTTAGCCCTAATATTTGTTCCTCACTGTGTTTTATTGTTAAGACTGTCTTATTTTCACTATTGTCTCCATGATGAGCAAATTACTTTCAGATACTGACTGAAGTAAAAGGAAATCCTAAGTCAAACCATAAAACCATAATTCAGCCCAGCACTCTTACTCTCACACTTGAGTTAGCTTTTATTGGATCTAGTGAACAGACTAATTATTTCTTGTATTATCCTGCTTCCCATTTTGTGGGCCATTTCATACTAAGCTGAAGACAAGCACCTACACAATTTTCATGCCCTTTTTGCATGCCAAAGCAATTTCCATTAGTGATGAAAAGGAAGAGGGTGAAATTAAATCTAGGGTCTTCGATAAGTATTCCCCATTGCCACTTCTACCCCATAAAAGCTGCAGAAGGAACAAAAGAGTAATTTTTAGGTGGGGAAAAGAAAATATTAGTAAGATAAAAGTTAACAGAAATTTCGGAAAGCTTTTTCTGAATAAAGCATTGTTTGCTTACTGATTTTTTAATTTTTAATTTTAAATAAGAAGTTGAAATATAGATAAAAGTTATACAATGACTATAAAACTTTTTATAATGTCCTATATGGAAAAGGACAAATCACCTATGTAGGAGTGTGTTATTTTTCTCTTTGAGGTGCTTTTTGAAGAATATCTTTAAAGTTAGTCGTGAGAAATTGAGTGAATTAGAGAATAAATGATATTGGATATGGTCACTTTAATGCCCTATGTGTATGCAGGACTTCTTTATTAGTGCAAAATGACTTATTATTCCATAGTTGACTATTAATACAGGGTGATATCAGGCCCACAGACTTAACAGTCAGGGAAGTTTTTCTCTTCTGAAACACTACTGCAATTTAGAGGCACTGCCCTTGAGTGATAGTGGCAGGTGTCTGTCAGTGTGTTCTGACAGGATGTCAGAGGCCTTCTCTGCATTTCTAAAGCATGACCACCTGTTTATCAATCTCTTTCTTACCATTCCCTTCCAAATATAATTGGACTTTGTATGGCCCTTGAAATAATCAAAAGGCAGTAGATTGTATTAATCAAATAGTTTCATTAAAACTTTGAAAACCACTAAATTCAAAGATGATAATTTGGAGAAGACTTGGATAAAAAGACAACCACTGTGGTAGACTAGCAGGTCTTTCATATCGAGACTTTTCCTTAATTACAGTAGGACTTCTGTGAGTTGGCCACCCAGCGGACTGCAACAACCAAGTCAACCTACAGAGGTGGTCAACATAAGGAACGAGGCCTACTGTACCGATAAGTACATGTGGTGCATGTCTGGTTTATGAAAATTAGATCAACTTAAGGAGGTGGGCAGTGCAGGGAAGTGTTCAACCATGGAGCTTCTAATATAGTCTTTTAAATCTAATCTAAAGGTGAACATATTGATTAAAATACTTTTATAGAAATACTATTCATCCATAAAAAAGAATGAATTAGTGCCTTTTGCAACAATCTGGACAAAACTGGAGACTATGATCCTAAGTGAAGTATCTAAAGGTAGACGTACTCATAATTAAATTGTAGCTAACCAATAAGCACATGTGCGCACAAAGAGAAGTAAAACTCAGTGTAGATTAAGCAAGGGGGATGGGAAAAAACGTACTTGACAGTACAATGAACACTATTTGGGTGATGGGCACACTTAATAGACCTGACTCAAACATCGTAAAAGCTATCCATGTAACCAAAAACGTACCCATCCCTGTAATACTTTGAAATTTAAAAAATGCTCTTACAAACTATAATAATTCCCACTGACTATGCGAAAATGAGCCAGCTATTTGTGTACCACTATAGATATACTGTGACAGTATAAACAAAGATATTTGTTTTACCTTTTTCTAAAATTTATTTCTAAGATTACGTCCCTGAGAATTTTAAGATCACTTTAACTGTCTCTTTCTTTCTCTCTCCTATTTCCTCTATGGAGAAAAACAAAAAGCCTTTATATTCTTCACCACTTAGGGTATTCAATTATTATGCATTTTCCTTGAATGCATAGCATCACCCATCTTTAATTCCATTTCTTCTGTTAAGGTCAATGTTTGGTGTGTATCCTTTAAGACCATTTTCTGTATGAATATAGATGTGTGTGTATAAATATATTGTGCTTTGTATAAAAACTGGGAATAGACTATTATCCTGGAACTTGCATATTTCGCTTCTAAGCTCAGTTTGAACTATATTTGAACCTTCTAAATGAGTTCTGAAGTTAAAATTACTTGTAATTATGTCTTATTCAACATTTTGTTGGTTTCCCTCAGCTTTTGTTGGTTTCCCTCAAACTTTTTGCTTATTCTTTAACATTCTTAGAACATTGAGGATGACAATATTCATTGAATAGAACACAGTAGTCTTACTCAAAAAAATTAATAGACGTTTGAGCAGTAAACAAATTGGTTTATTTCAGCATACTTATTTCCAGATGTGAATGGAATCCAAGGGAAGGAGAAGACAGTTCTTACTGTGTCACTTGTAAATTGGCTATATTTAAACAGGTACCCTCACAGAAACACCCTAAGCCCTCACACACACAAATGCTCCATCACAAAAACACACTTGGATACAAACGTGCACAATTGCCCAAACAGACACAGTTGGTTAGGTCATTAAGTTATGAAAAATATCTGCAAATAATTAAAAGTGGCACATTAATTTTTTCAAATGTCTTTTCCTTGTATTTCTGTTTGTAGTTTGCTATTAAAATAGACCAAGCTGAAGACTTCCTCCAGAATACTCATGAATTTGAGAGTGCTGAGTCCTTAAAATCACTTCTTCAGCTTCATGAACATCATACTAAAGGCAAGAAATGTGTTTATTTCTTATGGATGCTTTGAAAGATTTTTACAGATTTCATATGAGATTCTTATGAATTTGAAAATGTATTTTTAACTTATCTATCCATGCACACCTCTACTTGTTCCAAGAAAGGTTAAATAAAGCTATATTTTTGTTCATCTTTGGAAAGAAAGAACCATTTGTAAACAGTTCTGAGGGGATGGTAGAGGAAGCAGCTCCCAGGTGATTAGGTCACTTAGTCTGCTAAATTTCGGTTCCTGAGAAACCGTCTACCTTGTTTATCCTTTTATCTTCAGCATCAAGCAAGGTGCCTGGCACATAGTGGAACCTCAAGAAATATTTCTTGATTGAATAAATGGTTAGTTCAGTGAATGTTCCTTCTAAGAGTCAAAGAATGGGGCTCGGCGCCTATAGCTCAACCTGCTAAGGCGCCAGCCACGTACACCTAAGGTGGCGGGTTCGAATCCCCAGCCTGGACCCACCAAACAACAATGACGGCT